>NW_026623457.1:835867-844403 GCF_030028575.1 Malurus melanocephalus
AAAAAGAAAAAGAGAGAAACAAAATGGAAAGGATGTATGGTGTCCTTCTGAAGATGGATCATTTTTATTGAAGTTTTTTTATTCCCATTTGTTCCTTTGCCCTTAATACCACTATCTTGCAGCAGAGAATCAAACTGCTGAAAAAAACGCTTCCATAACTTGTTTCCAAATYTCCAGGAAAGGCTGAAAAGTCATCAAGCAAATGTCTTGGATTCTTTATGACTTCTCTTTTTGCTTTGGGATTATAGCTTGATTTCAAAGTGCATCTATGAAGTTATATCTGACATCTCGGTGAAATACCTGGGAGGGCTCTTCAGTGTCAAAGAATTGCATGGGAGACCTRACAAGTGCTGTGTGCCTTGTTTTGGTCCAGCTGTACAATGAATTGTACATTGATTTAACATCTGAAATAAGACTTGCATTATTAATTATGGAAATTTTTCTGAAGTGCTAATGTGTCTAAAGTCAAATGTAGATTTTGTTACATAAAATCAGCAATACCCATCTGGTAATTCACTGTTTTTTTGTTTTTCTTTTCTGCAGATATGTGCCGATGAAGTCAGATTTCACACTTTGAAAGTAGAAAACTTTTGTTATAACAACTTTTCTCAGTACAAGTAATTGCCTTTGGAAGGTGCAATATTCATGTGTCTCTCCACAGATTAATTCTCTTGGACCTTATCAGGAGTGGCAAAAGAAAATGGAACTTGTCTCTTTTCAGACATGCCTAAGCATTGCAAACACTATTTTTTTGAGCTCTTTAAGGATAAATTATCAGGTTGTAAGGAGAGACTAACCCCATTTGCATTAAGTTTCATTCAGTATTGGTATTTCTGCTAGGTGGAAAATAGTCTCTCAAACTGAGATTTCTTTGGGGGTGAAAA
Source organism: Malurus melanocephalus (assembly GCF_030028575.1). NCBI lineage: Eukaryota > Metazoa > Chordata > Aves > Passeriformes > Maluridae > Malurus > Malurus melanocephalus. The sequence continues at coordinate 836,752 of NW_026623457.1, forward strand.
GGTTCCAATATACAAATTTGCAACCCAGAGAAGAATAAATGCTGTTTTCATATCTTTTTTTTTCTCTACTGTGATAATGAAGACACCAAAAATATTTCATCCTTGCATGTTACTTTTTTCCTGTATACTGTTCTGCTTTTGTTCATCGTCCAACTCGGAAAAGAAAATTTACCCTGTTATTTACTATTCATGGAATTCATAGTGGAATCTAATGTAATTGTAATGTTGCTGGGCTGCTTACTTTCAGSGAGAGGCTTTCTCTTGCCCTTTCCAGACCCAGACCTCAGGCTGACAGTGCAGTCAGCCTGGAATCGGCCACAAGGAGCTGTTCTGAGAAACCCAGAGCAAGTCAATAAACAACTGGAATTGAACTATGCTCTGCAGAAACAGATAGCTCAGGGTGCTGCTGCAGCAGTGGTGTCTGAGCATAGCAACCCAATTCCTCTTTGTAATGGATGACCAGAGGGGAAGTAAAATGGATGCAGAGCAAAGTAGGAAAAGAACAAAAAGTTCTCYGGAGACTTGGATGTCAAATGAATGTATTAAAGAACATTTTCAATACATCTTGTTTAACTGGAATTAAACTTACCTTTAAGGACATTCCCCAACTTGCAGTCTCCTAAGAATGACTGATTATCCTTATTTAGYATTATATTATAAGATAACTACTTAAACCAGATATTAATTAATTGCAGAAATATACCATAATTATCTTTTAATGAAAAGTACTTACATAGACAAATATTTGTATACTCAATATATTGATTGAAAGTTTCAGGAGAAGGAAGGCTCCAGCCAATATGTGCAAGACCAGATGTTGTTTTGTTAATTATAATTTTGGAGAGATTTGCACCTCTTTTTTTTTAAAAAAGTGAGGTGGTCTATCCCAGTCATGCATTTGGCCACACTGGCTTACTGTATGCTCACCTCTGCAAGCATCTCAGGAGCTGGGTTTGCCTGAAATGAGTTTTCCTTGCAGCTTTCCTCTAGAGATTAAAGTGCCCTGCATTGTAATAATCAATRCATCTTTCATGAGAACTGGGCTGGCTAAAACATTTACCTGAAATTAGCATCTGAAGTAGTAGAAACCTGTCCTTCACAGCTGAAGTTGAAGAAATGACTGTGCAAATACACTGTAAAAACTTTAGGAATCATGCCAACAAAAAGTTCCCTGTGACCCACGGTGTAAAGCCATGACAAAGGCCTAGTGCCCTTGAATATGCAAAATAGAAACAGGTGGAGGTGGAAAGTGGTTTTGYCACTTCAGCTTGTACTAATTGTGGCAAACCAAGCTGCTGAGTCTGGTTTTGGATCTCGTAATTTAAACAAGGACTTAAGAAATTCCATACATCTCAGATGCGGTCCAAAAGTTCTCTTACAATGGAAAACACAGACATTTAAATCTCATTAATTTATCCAGAGGAGACCAACAATAGCTTTGATTTGATGGCATGGACGTCATTCTGAAGAGAAAATAGTTACTACTAGTGAGAATTCTAATCTGCTAGAAAAAGACACTGTAAGAACTGGCAGCTAGAAGTTAAATCTGCAGATTCTACCAGAAGGAAGGCACAYAGGTGCTCAACATGCATTGGAAGAGACTGTTGAAGGAAGTGCTGAATTTTTCATTTCTTGAAGCTTTGATATCAAAACTGACTGCCTGTCTGGAATTGCCTGAGTTGAAATCACATCCTTGTGTTCAATAAAGGCATGCCTAGATGTAAGGCTTGATCAAGGATCTCCTACTAAATAACCTAGTGGACCTTGTTGACTTTAAAATCAGGCAATCTATTTCTTCTACAGGCTGAGGGGAGAAGAAAGAGATAAAGATTATTTCCATATTTTCATTTTGGGAAGGTGCGCAGAGAAGAGTGATGCTGTGGTACATATATAGATAAGTGGAAGGATGAGAACTGATGATTTCTTACTTTGAAAATTCTCATGCTTGCAATATAATAAAAGAAACATCAAAATAAAACAGATTAATTTTTCCTTTAATTATAACAAGTTCTACAGATGTTGAGCAACTTATATCTTCTTTAATGTGCCAAATTTCATATTACAACCAGCAGATAACAAGTGAATATGGGTAATTGGAATTTATACAGTGGAGAATTCTCTGGTTTAATGATGTCTAAATGGATTTTAATATATTGAAACTGCCATAAACTCACATGTGAATAAAACTGTTAAAAAAAAAAAGAGGGAAAAAAAGTAGGATATCAAGTAAATATAGTTCCAGAAAACTTTTGAAGTAAATTAGTGCAATGCAACTGACAGCTCCATGAAGTTCCAGTAACATTGATCAGTGCTCAGTTAACGTAAGTTAAGTGCCAACACTGATAAGGAATAGATAAGTCTCACAAAACATGATTCTCCTGGGTGACAGGTTATTTTCCTCCGTGACATTAATCCTTTATTTCTTTCAAGATGARAAACTTCAGAGGAAGCTCAAAGGGGAGGCAGGAACAGCAATTCTTTCAGAGAGCAACCTGTTTTGATGCTGATATTTGTTTCAGGCCAGCACCAATCATGCTCAGAGCTCCCTGCTGTGCAAAGCTCTTCCACAGAAGCATGGAAAGTGACCTTACACAGTTGATCTTGCAGCTGAAATCACCAAGATAGGAGATGGGCAGCAAAGGAAGCAGAGGCTGGGGTGACTTGCTTGAGTATCCAAGCAGTATTGAACTCAGTCCTGGGATCCTGGGATTTCACTATCCCTGATTTTGAGAATTGGGATGTGAATTACCACTATAATCTAAAGCAAATCCCAAATCTCTGCTACTCTGCAGCATTTTCCTGACGAGGCACCTGGGGTGTCTTCAGCCACCCACCTTCCACAGAGAACAAACACCATCTCATGATCTTGTCTTTTCCAGTTTTTTGCTGAAGGAGGTGTKAACTTGGGTTCAAATTGGTTAACTTGGGCAAAATTATAGCTGCATGAATATCAGTGGAAGATATTCTGTTGCCTTTGGTGGGAACCTAATTTTGCCTCACAGGCTCATGGATCAGAAACAGTACAAAGAGAGCTTTGAAGGGGTGGCTTTTCAATGGCATCAATGGGAAAGGARCCTTTAGCTGGGCCATCCAAGGTTCTAAATTTTAGGGTTTGGCCAAAATATGTGGACAAAAATAATCTTCATCTGCACAGACATATGAATTACTACCATTTTATTTTCTTTCTCAGGAGTAAGAAATGAATTTGTAAGCAAATSTTCTGATTGCCCCTCATTTCCTGAATTTGTGATCAATTGCAGAGTGATTTTGAGCATATGAATAAAATGCTTTATGGGTTAAACAAAACCAAAAGATGGGCTTAGGGAGAACCCTGAATGTGCTGTAAGTACCAATAGATACCCAGTCCACGGGGCTAGAAGAGAATTACTCCAAAATAGACAATGGCCAAAGTGTGTTTGGGTGCTGCTCTGCATCATCAAAATTTTTTTCTCTGTAGGTTTAGTCCTGTTGAACCACATTCCTTGTTAATACAAACACAGATATATTTTCAGCAGTTGTACGTCCTGGTTAGCACTATACTGAAACTGGCCTTTACACATCCTCTGTTTGATGTGACCTAAAGAATTTTTATCACTGCCCACCACCAGAAGTCTTGTATCTGAGGCAGTGCCTCAGTTATATCTGTATAGCTGTAGGAAAGAGTTTAATTCATGTTGCAACCCACATTGATTCCATAAGTTTTCAGGATGTCTGAAAAATCAGATGCTCTCGAAGTTAGGGCTCCTATAGTTCTTTAAAGCATGTGATCCCAAATTCATTAGAATTATAGTTTGTATAGTCAGAGCAGAAAGATTGAAAGGTCTTGCTTTTTTCTTCTGGCCAAAACAAACGAGAGCATTGGCTTTATCCAGGGTAGGTTTAGGTACATGGGGTACTGCTACTGCCTGGTTATATCCACACTATGCAGAACACACAGGGCTCATCATGTCTGTAGGCTGGCCCAAGGCAAAACTGCCATGAATTATCAGGAAAAAAAAATAAAATCCAACTGATATTATATCATGGTATAACCTGAGGCAGTAGTGAAAGGAACTCTCTTTATATGAACTTTCATTTGCTTCTTGGCTTCTGAAAGAATGCACTGAAATTAGATACTACCCTGTCACCAAATCATGACTGAGATTTTCCTAACCCAACACCTTGCTCTGTACATTGCACGAAAATAGAGTTTTGTTGCTATTAACTTCGATATTTAAAATTCTATTACGCAGAAAGGTAAGAAGGAAATAAGTTCACTGTATAGATAGAGATCCCTATGTGGGAATAAAGTRCATGAATAATACTTAGCTGAAGTACAGAGTGATGACTGTATCAATCTGGACTGCTAGTTTCTATGTCCATTTCATCTCTAATTTAYAGTCAATAAGATTTCCGAATGGCACAAAAGTGCTCCACTTAAGCGACATGATTTCTAGGAAGCTGTCAGATATCAAGGTAAAGAGACAACATCGCCTGGAAGGACCAGCCAGCTCTCAAGAGAGTAGGTGAAAAGATGATTTCATGACATTATATTCTGACACAAATGYGTGAATCAAATTTAATGAAGGATATACTTGTCTAATATTGCAGTGATGAATCTGGAAATATTTAACCCCCTAGGCCTGAAAGAAACAGGTGTTATTTTAATGGAGTAAAAAAGGTGCTATATCTTTGTATTGAACATGAGTTTGAGAACTAAAACCAGATTTTATTTTTCACAGAAACAGAATAAAAGCATGACTGCATACTTCATCTTTGTATCAGTAACTGGGATCTGCCTATAAATTCCTGTTGCACGTGGTGTTTTACTGAGATTTTTCAGGGAGGAAAAGATTCCKCTTCCTAACTCATCCCAGCTTCCAAAAGGGCCAGATAAATATTTTTTCAGAATTATGAATTAATTAAAATMATCTTACAGCAATATAATTTAAAGATCAAAGCAGTTCTATGCATATATGTACAAAAAATGTCCAGGAGTCTTTTAAATCCACTTGTGAAATTCAGCTGTTTCTGCAGTTAGATGTAACAARCAATTAATAGTAAAAGTACATGATAGTTTGAGATGACAGGTGAATGAAGCTTGTTCCTATCATGACTGTGTCATGATACCAGTAGAAAAAATGCAATTATCCAGTTGGAATTTGAGAGGGAAATTAGAAATAGCATAATTRTTTCTCTAAAGGAATGGGAGGATTTACATGTTACAGATGAAAWGAAAAATACCTTAAAGAGTCTTGCAACATAAGGGCTTTGATTTTGCTACCATTGAAATAAACTGGCTTTTCTCACTAGGAAGAGAGATTGGTTGATCACCAATGCAAAAATTTTCTCCTAACACCTTTATTTCCAAATWAATGTTACTAATATCATCCTATGGGTGCTGTAATCGTAGTCTCATGGATATTTATGAATTCCTCTTAAGTAAGGACCAACCAACAGGACACACTAACTGCTCTTTCTGGTGGTATTACTGTCTGATGCCTTTATTCTCCACAGTGGACTGTTTCTAAATTGTGTATGCTTTTGAAAGCAAATAGACTAAACTGATTATGTGTATTCATTTAATGTGGTTTGTGGTTTCTTTGATGTTTGGTTATGCTTTTTAAAAAGTAATGATAACTGATAAGGTAGTCTCCATCCTTTTATTCTTTCCACATCTGTTTGAATAATTTTGCACAACTTATGCAACAAGTTTGAGGTTGTTTTGGTTTTTTTTCTTAGTTGAGCTGTTTTCTGCCCTRGCTTTGCATTCAGTTCAAATTATGRTGAATTCAATTCTCATGACAGCCATTGTCATTATTTTGATTATTTGCCAAAATGAAGACCAACAAAGTTGTCCCAGAAGATTAAACACCACATTAACCAAAAAACCCATGGTGCAGCACCATGGATAGGAACAGATGGAAAGATGAATCCTACCATGCCACCAGTGTGATAAAAAACCTCCTTAGCCTCATAGTTATGATTTCTTTTTCTGCAAATATCAAAGAACAGCATGCAAGTTGAGTGTTATTTGAGAACTGCTCTTGCTTCAAATGCAATCCACACCTATGGCTCTGTAAGTACCTGACTCCACTGTGAGCWTCATATGTATCAATGGAAAAGCTGTTTATTAAGCTTTTACAGTCCTTAATGTTAATTGCTGCAATTAATGACTGGAACTGCAATTAGAGTTCAACTAAGGGTTTTCTAAACTAATAATGGGGCCTCATTAATATTGCTCATGACTGTCTASTGGGAATTATTTATCAGCCATAAGACTTATTATGTATAGGACCTCAGTYTGAACTTTCACGAGTCCTCTTCAGATAAATTGATGATATCCCACAAACTCAGAGGACCACATCTTCCATGGGTTTTTTTGGTTTTTTTGAAAGAAAGACAATTTTAAAGCCTTTTTGCACCCAACAAAATCAAAATGAAGCCTAATAACACTGGATACATTAGATAAAAATATTTTAGATGAGAAAATTTACTTTACTTTTCACTCTCTAATGCAGAATCCCACTTGGATGATACAGACTGCCCCAATACTAGAACCAAGCTTCAAGAACAAAACAGCTAAACTCTTTTAACTCTCTATAGCCTTAGAGGAGTTTCACAATGATAAGGTAAACTRTACCTCATCCTTTCTAATGTTCCCATTAATTTGACTTCTTTATGAATATTCCCATCATAAAACTGCATTTGTTCTTGGAAGATCTTTGTTGGTCCTCAATACAATAGCACAGACCTCCTAAATGGATGTCTACAGAAGACTGTCTATGTACTTGTCAGTAGATTCTTGCCTTTGAATTACTCGATTTGTCAAAGCTGAGCCTGTGCCCAGGTGTCTGCAGTTTTGGGTCCCTAACCAAACAAGTMGMRYTGYCAAGGGCTCTTCAGCCATTTCCTGACTTTTCTTTGAAAACAGGACCCAAGTCAGATTGATGCACTCCTTCCCTGCTCACAGCTGCCCTTGAAAGTGGCTCAAACCAGTACTCAGCTCACGTTTTTCCTCAGGACACACTCTTCCACTGTCTCTCCAGAAAAGGCCACCATATGAGCACAACTTGGTGTGCTGAGCACGTAGGTTTTAAGGCAGATTTTTGGCCAGACCGCAGTAATGGTGACCATGAGCTTCCTCAAATTGGYCCTTGCACCAGACATTCTCCCCATAATAAACTCCGAACAATGTTTTATTACAAAACACTTCTTTCATAAAATGTCACCTTCATTTATTTGACTTCATATTTTACTTACTGTGAGATTTCAGCCTAGCATCCATACAAGAACTGGAAGAAAAAACAGAATTCCTGTCACACAAGGGTACCAATGTTTCAACACARCTCATGAGTTTGTGAATTTTAATGAACTCAGAAATCTCACAGGGGTTTTAATAATTTTATCCCCTCAAAAATTATTTCAGTGTCACCAGTATGATTTGCTTAGYAGTCACTGGTTTATCTGCTTTTCATTCTCTTAGGAAAGTGAAAATTATGAGGTGGAAATAATTTCTTTCAAAATTTCAAAAATCCCAAAGGATGTGTACATTTCCATCCAAAATCTTGATATTTGATTTCAAAATTTTATCTTTTTTTATTCAAATTATATTTTTAAATGAAAAGTCTGGAAGATTTAATAGTCTAAACAAGCTTTAAATGCAATGTTTA
>NW_026623457.1:844633-920243 GCF_030028575.1 Malurus melanocephalus
ATATTGTCCAGAGTGGCTTTAATGTTCCTGGGTTTCAGTGAGCAGTGCCTTTCAATAACTAAAGTAAATACTGCTCAAAAATGCGTGATCCAAGTGTAACGGAGAGAATATTCAGAGCAGGTCCTGGCTGCATGAAATGCTGACACTGAGCTGATGTGACAAACTGAGAACTTTTCTCCCATTTCTGTGTGTTTATCTGCACTGAGCTGTGTCATGAGGGAAGTCATGCCAGGTGAAGAATGTAGAGATTTCCCAGATGTGAGGACAAGGAGATAGAACAGATGTGGCTCCTTTGCTGCCTGTAATGCATCTATAAATGCACTAGCAACTTCCTAGCAATATTCTACCAGAATTATATTTAAAAAACCACAACCAAACTGCATCATAAWAAAGTAGAGAAAAAGGTAATTTAGWATAAGAACAAGKGAACAGACCCCAGGGTTTAATGAGCTAAGTTAGTTGAGTTAGCACAGCATATTTCCAATGAATTTACTGGACACTGATAATTCATTCATGGTGCATTTACTCCTCTGCCTGTTCATTGTTTGTTCTTTTTGGTTTGGTGTTTTTTTTAAATAGGAGTAGTGGTTAATGGGCTAGAGTGGGGATCAGGAGATCTGCACCAAAGCTTTTGCTCTGCTGTGGATTTCCCCCATTACTTTAAATAGTATTTTTATCTTTTAAACACCCCTGCGCTGAGAGCTATTATTTGGAAATGTAAGTTTGAGAAGATATTGGAGACAGTCTAGCTACGGCAGCATCTGCAGAAAAACTTGTTCAGAGCAAGTATCTTTGGTGTCTTTGCAATGAATGGGTATCTGCAGGACCTTCTGCAAGTAACATTCATCAGAATATTTGTAGCCCTAAATCAGAATGATTCTAGGGTTTGAGAGCATTCTGATTCAAAAATGATGTATTGTTGGCTGGAAAATGGTTAAAAAAAAAATAGTGTGTTGATTACAGCAGATAATGACTCAGGATAAGCAATTTATTGTATTTCAAACACTGTGAAAGAAAGAATGGTTTCTGGGGCCATGAAGGGAAAGAACAACTTGGGTTGGTTCACCTGTTGTTCTGTGTACAGAATCAACATTTCCTGCACTAAGATGAAACCTGTAATTTAGCTGCTGTTCAAAGACAGAAAGGSACATTGATCTTGACATTCAGGCTACTTATAAATATGCAAATTTAAATGCCTAATTTTATATGCTMCTTTAATTGTATGGGATAAGGTTATAGATAATGCTCCCATACTGAGACAAAGGTCTTACTGTAAGTAGGAATGGGTATAAATGAAACTCTTGGCTAAATGTTCAGGAAAAGTGGAAGGTGAGCTGGGGGCACACAGGAATAGGATCTGTTCAAGGGCACCAAATTCAGGCCTGAATTTCCCATCTATSAGGAATAGTGAATATCTTTTAATACAAGAGCCAGGTACACTGTTGCTGTGTTAACAGGTAAAAGTGGTATGAAGAGCAGATACACAGTGCAGTCTGCTGTGTAATGCCCATCAGGGACTAAATACTGAGGGGCATAAGTTGAAAAGCAATTATCTTCAAATAACATGCACAAACACACTCTATCCTCATTCTCCAGCAACAATTCCATTTAAATAACAACATCTCAAAGCACAAAAGCAAAGTAAAGCCATATGAAAGTCTCTTTCAGGGCTGACTGCATCACCCCAATCCTTTTGCTTTGCCTCTTCACGGAACTTTTTTCCATGACRTGGAGATGAAGAATTAATCATCCCATTACATAAAATACGTACTCCACAGGGAAGATGCATAAAGCACACAAGAGAAGGATGGATTTTTTGTAGAGTAAGGTCACCCTCAGGGGGTGAGAGCACAGGGAAAAGTGCTCACCGAGTAATTACTATTTCAGGATCCTCYGGAGAATTGTGGGCTTGATACCGTCTGAAAGAGCCTATGATTTTCAATTAATTCTTTGCTCCTGTAGATTGGTAATTACCTCAGTATGTGTTGGGGTGTTGGTTTGCACTAACCTCAGCAGGGAGCACAGGAACTGGAAATGGTCTCATTTGCCTCATGGTCAATGACTGCCACAGGTATGAAGCCCAGACAGGGCTCTCCTGAACTGGTTATCAAGAGCAGGAGGTTCTCAGATTTGAGGAAGACATCTCCTGCCAGGTTGGGAAGAGAGACAAGCAGAAAGCAAGCCTCAAGCTTATAGTCTTCTTACCTGTTTCTAGTTAGATCTGAAAATGCCTGTCAGTGTCCTGCTGACCAGGTGATGCTGGCAGGCTGAAACCARTGCTGGAGTGCACTGTGCACTGAGATTTAGGGGACAGAAGCAAATGTTATGTAAATTCAGTACCAGCTGAGGTAGCAGGTACCATCAAGGAAACTAAGATATGATGAGCAAAATGAAAGATGAGAAGATTTTTGAGTTAAGAAAAGGGATGGAAAAGAGGATATTTTAAGGTGTATTGGGTTATAAAGGCTTCACCATGGTTTAATTACTGCAAACTAAATCTCTGCACTAGTTTTTTAAACACGTTCTATAGTTTTGATTAAGTAATTAGGGAGTTTGATGTAGAATACAAGGATTTTAGAATTTAAAGTATTCTGGAGAGTGTATAGGCAGGGGAGACTTTTTTCTCAGGTGTCTCCATATTGTATAATGATTAACCTTGAGTGAAATGTTACCGGAAGAACTGAGAGTGTTTATTCACGAGTCACAAGCATGAAACCTGACCCAAAAGCTCTTGGAAAAAAACTCTGCAAGAAGAGAATTCTGCCAGTGTGAAGCCTGTAGCACTTGRGTCAAAATGAGCATTCAGGGATCAGGTAAGGTAAAGCAGAACACCTATCTCTTAAAAGGACAGACGTAMTGAGCAATATCCATAGAAATAAGGATAATTTCTGTGTTACAATGTGGTGRAGAGATAATGCAGCTGCATTCAGGTTATGTGTGGCATTAAGTTTCAGATTTCTMACTGAAAGATCTTGAAAGAAATGAAAATATAATATGAAAAAATGAATACAGCTGTCCTCATAGTGGTTTCTTCTCCCATCATTCACTGTGTAAACTTATGGCTGCCTGAATGCAGTGTCATGGGATTTTCATACAAAGGACAAATACAACCCTACGAGAAAGATAAATCATGCTCGCTCTCTCTTGAGACAGCAATTGGATTGGTTATAGAGCTGGGAAAAAACCCAATCTTCCAGGTTAGCACCAGTGWAGAACGTGCTCCAAGAAGTCTTAAAGAAATGCATGAGAGCTGTTAACACTGTTCTGTTGGGAGAGTCCTTCAGCTTTTTGAGTTATAAGGAGTAAGTCTATCCTAAATAACATAAACTACCTAAAATCTCTTCAAAAGCTTGTCTACACCAACATGAATACTGAATAAGCAATATAAACTGCATTGGTAGCTTGCATTTGGTAGCAATCTAGTTGGTTATTAATGAGTCAGTATATTTTGCTCAGTGGGGCACAAAGACGCATTTAATCTTGAAATATCATTAGTGTAGTGTTATTTTGTGGCACATTTCAGCTCAAAGATTACTGCATTCACTTCATCTTGAGTAGAGGGTCTAATCCATCAGTTGGTGCCATCTCATTATAGTTCCATCAGAGGCACCTAATGACTATGGATACCTAATACAAGTTTGTAGGTGATTTCAAAATCTGGCTCAATGCACTTGGGAGGCATGCACAGCTCTCTTAGATCTGAGAAAATTAAGAAGAAAAGTAGAATGAAGAGGAGCAAAAAAAAGGAAACAATTAGAAAGAGTAACTCTGTGGCTGCTGGAAGTGAGTATTTTAAAATKAAATATAAGTAAATTATTCCATAATTAAATATTTAGATAATCATTTATGAATGAATATGCATTTTCTTTTACAAGTATGAAACCACATAACAATTATAATTATGTCTATTTATATCTATCTCTATATTACCAATTTTATCTACAGATTAATGTTTATATACACTATATACACAAACAGAGGTGGATATAAATGTACACATTCTTAGAAWGTGTAAATACATGAGAATTGCATTTTTTTCATCACTAAATACAGACAACTCCATGCTGGAATTAATTTTCTATTGTAGCTGCACAAAAAATAYTCAGAAAAAGAAGAAGTGACTATTGAGTCAAGGGAAAGGCAGAATATTACACTGAAATAAGATATACTGCTATTGTCAAAGTACTGCAGAAATGTCAATGCAGTTACAAATAACCTGACGCAGTCCAGTTTCTTACTTTCATTAGAGATTACAATTCTGTGAGAGTAAAATTTATCTCTATTGCAAATTTTGCTGGTTGGTGTAGGCTGGATGTTAAATCAAAATAAAACAAGCAGAACTGCTGGGAGGGTGGTGATTACCTTTGTTTTACACTTAGAAGTGACCCCCACTATCCAGCTGATTTGCAGAGGTTGATCATTTATTTATTCTTTCTGGTTRCAGTTTCCTGAAAACATGAACTATCTAAGTGTCTCTATCTAAATCTGGGAAATGGTTATCACTTCTCTATCATAATATAAATATATCTGACTTCTGCTACAAACTCAGTAGTTTGTACCAGAACAAATTACCCAGAAAAACTATGCAGTCTCCATCTGTGCAAGTTTGCAAGGCTCAGCTGGGCAAGAGCACCGTCTTTCTGCTCTCAGGCTGGTAAGAGACCTGCTCAGAGCAGAAAAATGGTCTTGAGACACCCAGAGAGGTCGCTTACAAACACAGCTTCTATGATTCTATAAATATGTTTGACTTGTGCTACAAACACTCCAAATAGTGGGAAAAAAACCCACTCCAAACTTGTTAAAATATTATAATAATTTCAGCTGGGGAATTCTGAATRTTTTCAATTTCTTGTTAATTTATTCCTGAGCTCTGAAGTGTTTGAAAATCCTGAAAATAAATGTCTGACTCAGAGAAGACATTTTCTGTAAAAAACTACCAAATTTACAAATGATTTCTTTGAGACTAGGAATTTTACACCAAAATGAAAGCAAAGGCTGTCATAATTTAGAATGAATGCCAGTGCAATGCCAGATTGCACCATAAGTGAATAAACAGGGGATGATGGCAACAGAGCAACAGTATAATTATCTCAGTTTAGCATTTTCAGGATTTTACATCAGTAACTCTAGCAGGAAACACACAGCTCTTCTTTTTGGCCACATCAGTATGCAACCGGCACTGAAGAGATCAGCAATAACCAGTGAGCTGAAAAAAACAGTTTTCCATGCACACATCTGCTAATCTGAGGCAGAAGGTATTTGGCTTCATACGTCTGGAGTTTGGTGAGAGTTCCTGGTAGCATTCAGTGAAGAGCAGCCCCCTTACTCATCACCTTTGTTCCGCAGAGTAAACCCGCAGCAAATGTTTAGAAAATGGATGTGAATAWCTTAGTCTTGGGAAGAGCTAAAAGAACATTGTTCTGAGGCTTTATTCGAGCCTTTGGATATGCAACACTTCTTCTCAGTAAGAATGGCCTGAAAATACAGTTAAGGACATTTCCAAAGATTGCTTTTATATGAGCCAAACCATGACTTTGTTATAAACTCACACACAGCCTAAAGTAGCAATGTTAATATCTGAGGCTTTTCTTTAGTAAAGGAGTCTATTCTAAAAAGGGTGGGAAAATAAATTTGTAAGTGGGATTTCAAACTGCCCTATTGTGTCCTGTAAGTGTTAGAGTCTTTATTGTTTGGTAAATGTATTAAAAAAAAAAAAAAAAAAAAAGGCACTGAGGTTAATGGGATGTTTTCCTGAGTAGAAAGTCGGAAAGGGTGGTGCAGGACACCTGAGAGCTTCATCTCTAAAACTATTGGTGCAACTGAAGTTCTTCAGGATAGGATTTCGGATGCCTCAACTGACAAGATGTGTAATAATACTCATGTGCTATTCCACAAGAAATTTAGCTTTGTAACTATGACTACCTTGATAGAGTACTGGAGGAAGAAAGAATCCATTTGTATGCAAAAGTGGGAAAACATGGTTTATTTTCATGAATTTGAAGTAACTAGAAAACTCACCCAGCTTGCTGTAGCCTCTGTAGTCTACCATGTTCATAATGCATGATATCACAGTAAATTATCTCATAACTCACTCAAAGTTCAGTTCAGTATTACTTAACTGACCACACTTTGTTTGCTGCAAAATCCTTCTATTTGTTTTGGTGTTGTTTTTTGAAGAAATTGAATTTGAGTGATGCTTTGTTGGCAGATATATTTGTCTCCCAGGGCCATGAGTTGCATGGGTGTAAGYGAGGGCAGAGCTTGGCTCTAAATGACTAAAGTGCTATGCTCCCCTGGCTGGAGATGCTGAGGTAGTATATAAAAWTAACACAGAGCATGAAAGCTTCATAAATAGCAGAAAGAAGGGTCTGAGCCAGCCTARCATGTTTCCTGCTTCCCAAGGGCCTGCAGAGAGGTTTCTGCACCYTCAGCTGGCCCTGCTTAGCTGGAGCACATAGCCCAGCTCTGAGGTTGGGTGCAGGGCTGGGCAGGTGCCACACTCAGAAAGCAGCAGCAATTCCCTGCTGACCGAACAGACTGTGCTGGCACTGCATGGAAAAGGGTGGGATGGACTGTGAGTGTGGGTGCAGGGATGCTGGTGGTGAGGGGCCCCAATATTGCTCACCATATTCCAGCATTGTGCCCATGCTCACTGCAATTTTCCTGCAATGTGACAAGCAGATGGATCTTCCACRTTTTGAGGGAGTTATAGCTTCTATGGTATATTGTCATGGTAGCAATGAGATAACCTCCCTGGACAGTTCAGTCTTTACAACCATACACACTGCCTCATAGAGCATTTCTGTTTTCATTCATCATACCTATAGAATGTTTCAGAATGTGTGACTTTTAGGTAAACTGAAAATGGAAAAAAAAGAACAAGTTGGGTTCAATATAGAAGAGAGGCAGTTTAATGAGAGAGAAAAGCTAACACTGCAGTTCTTAAAGCACAGGGGAAATTTAAGCATGGAGTACCAGAAATGGGATTTCAGCCTTTGTTCTTAATWCGTGTTGCATCTAACAATTCCATTTGTTCCACTGTTCTTCAGAGCCAGAACTAAGCAAATAGCTTGCAATAAATAATTTAGGCTTTGAATTTAACCTTCATTCCTGCTCATGGAGTCCCAATGTGCTGGTTGCACTGATTTCAAACTTATTKGTAATTCAAGATCATACAGCTTTTAGGGATGAAGGGAAGTTGGAGATATTTATTATTGAGATGTGCCAGTGTGATATGACACTCCCAACTGATCACAAGGTACTGCTTATTTTCTCTGATCTGATGGTTGCAGTGGGACAGTGAGGAGAGAAAGTGAAAGTTGTCATTTGAGATGAAACATAAATTTCTCCTTTTGAAAAGATTAACATCTTGATATTTTTGATTGGAAAGGTTGACATGGAGTTAGTACAAGAGACAGACAAGACTTTTTCTGACTGAGGCAGTAATTCTAGGTGCTCTGTCTAGGTTTGCATCTGAAGGGAACACTTTAAAACAGGGCATCCTAAGACCTCTTCCAAAATAAATTTCATCTTCTGTATTGCATTGTGAAATGGACTTTTATGTCAATGAGGAAAGTTCAGGATTCTTTGATGCCTCCACTACAAAAAGAGGCCAAAACCAGGTCACTTTGGCTTGCGTTTTTTATCAGTCCACCATTCCTAGCTCTGATAAAACATGTGGCTATGATTTCAACCCAAGAGACTGTTGGCTTTGCCTCAGACAGGGCCATTTTTTTACAATAAGGAGTTACAAAAACCTGGCTGAGAAAATGCCACAAAAGAGTTTCTCATACTGCAGCTCAAAGCATGCACAATAAATTGTRAGGATTACTGCTGAGCTACTTTTCCAATGATCAAGAGGGAAGAGCAAGTTGTACATATTTGACATCATAAAATACTACTGTGGCAACAACTCACTGTTTATCTGCTTAACATTCATTTGTAAGGAAAAAAATGTACAAATACAAGAAACTGAATTACATTATATCTGTTGTTCTTTTCATGGGTAATTTTATGTCTCAAATAAATATGTAAGTTTTCAGAATTAAAAAGGCAAGCTTTGGCACTGCCAAAGTGTCAGTCCTCCTCTGGGTGATTACTTTGGACAAAATAAAGCCTCAAAACTCACCTTGCTGGAAGACCAAGTTCTGAATGTTCTCAATAGTTCAGACAAACCTGATGTATCTTCCTTTCAGTTTGGAGATGGGAATCAATATTTCAACAATATTTACAATGGGTTTGGCAGAGTTCAACAGAGAAAAAAATATTTTAAATTCTATATTCAAGTGGGAAAAGCACTAGAGTAAAATAGTAATAAATGGTATCAATAAAAAAAGAGAGAAGGATAACGCAGAATTTAATTGATCTCTCATCTTGTAAAAAAGTGTAAGTTTTTTTTAATAAATAAGCATTAAGTGCTTAAGAAATTCAGATAGGTTCAGGAATTCATAAGCAATTTCCCTTTAGCCTCAGTGACAAATAAGTATCACAGTTTTCTGGACAGTGAGGATTGATAACACAGAAACGGGTCTTGATAGTTCTTTATTTTTAGAAGTCTGAACTTAGCTGACAAGAAGTATTAAAAATTCCACTGTTTTTTCTTTTTAAAATAGAAAGGAAGTACCTAGACCTTAAAAAAAGATTGAATTAATTTTAGCAGTATGAAAATGCCACTTAAATGACAAAAATATTTTCCTGTTTATCTATCTTTATGTCCTTTACTATTTTCCTTTTGAAAAAAGATGAGCTCTCTTTTATTACTTGCTATCTTAAGTTTTCTCTCTTCATTTATCTCCATCCTCGACAAAAACATGCRATTCATTTTCTAGTAAAATTAGACAATAGGAAAACGTAAAATGAAAAACATCCACCCATTTTAATGCAGAGATACTGGCATATGCAGAAGTAAATGCCAGGCGCTATGCACAGTCCAAGGATAATCCTTTTGTGTACTACATGAACTTGTGAAATCATTATCCCAACAATTAACCAGCATGATTAATGAGACAGGGGAAAAATAAAGAATAGTTGCTGCTGCTATTCAGTTGGTGCAGAATCKAAATGTCCCCTGACTTCACCTATTTTACTGTACATCTTGTTGGAGTGTCTTCAATCTTTTAGAAAGTGAGGCTGCCATGAGTCTTGGCCCAGCTATTTTTGACTGTAGCAAGTATTACATGGATGTTATCATTGTCCCAGCTACCATTCTCTTTTTCTTTCCATTGAATGCACCAGGATCTTATTAAATAAATCAAAATTNAAAAAAAAAAAAAAAAAAAAAAAAAAAAAAAAAAAAAAAAAAAAAAAAAAAGGGGGAGAAAGGAGGCAGAGCAAGAAAGGCACAAATCAAAAAATCAAATGAAGCCAAGTGGGCTCTGTTTGCAGGCTGTGGCCTTGCTCCCTCTGGGCCCACGCAGCACGTACCCTTTTATCTTAGTGCCTTTAAGCTATGGTGGTCTGTTCAACCTTCTGGGGCTACATATGTCTCTGTGCCAGGATAATTGTTCTCAACAGCATGAGCTTAACTCTATCATCCCTCCTGCCTCTTGACTTACTGTAAATTAAACAGTGGCTCCATGAAAAAAAAAAGGAGCTGGGAAGTTTCAGCAGCTCTTTTAGACTACCTTTTTAAAAACAGAACACATAAATAAGTGGGGACTGAGGACATTTTTCTGGTTTCTCTGTGATGACATGGAAATAATTTTAAATATGTCCTTTGCTTTTCTTTTGATTTAAAAAAAAGCCTCTGAAGGAAAGAACAATCAAAATGAAATTAAATTAATGGGGAAAGAAGACTAGACATGGATAGACAATATATGCATGGAAAACATGCAGGAAGCCAAATCCCCATTCAAAGTTGGCCAAAATAGCCACAACTTCTCTTTCAAAGCCCTCCTAATAATGCTTCATTGTATGCAAAACAAATAAGAATGGAGTTAATAACAGTGTATGAGTATCAAGTACACATTATAGATGTAACTCTTACAAGCCCCCTCTACTCAGTAGGRCAGGGGCTGTCTTTGTGCCATGAACAGTCGAGAATGCTCTGTCAACACTGAGCAAATAATAAAGAGTAGTAATAAGCAGCAGAAAGCCTCTTTGCTTCATCAGGTTGCATTTTAACTGCTTGGCCTAAAACTCAAGCAATGCAAAGTTTTCACAGTCGTTGTCATCCTGATTTGTACTGAAAATGTTCTTTAACTCTTTAAAATCCCTTGACTGTCTTGTTCTTTCTACATATCCTTGTCTTTTCAAAAAGATCAGGACATTTTAAACTTCCCGTGTCTTCATCCTAATGCACTTCCCACCACCTGTTTCAATTTAAATGAATATTCTTGAGCAGAGACTTAGGTTTAGTCAGATGACATTTTACCAGCATCTTTTATGTTGGCATCCGTATTCTTCTCTCTCTGAAAATACTTGCTTTGAATGATTGGTTTTATTTTTTGGAAAAGAGCAGAAGAAATTTTTTTTTCAGAAGAATGTAAAGAATGGAAATCACTCAGCCATCATTTTTATGTTCTTCACTGGAATCTGTCCAAACTGGGATTTAAGTCAAAGCAGATAGCATTATGTGAGGGTTTAGCTCTCTCAGCTGGGCAACTGCAATTTTCAGAGGATATATTRGTGTATTGCTGTGTGCAGGGGTAACAGTGCTGTTACTGCTGAAGATTTTGGGTCTTCCTTGCCAAACAACCATGATCTCTCACAAAGACTTTGTGCTTTCTGATAATTGTTTTCCTTAATCTACAACAAAAAATTACTTAGTCTGAAAGAGCACCAGTTTACTTCTTCAAGAACATGTATTAAGATGCACAGTTATACT
Organism: Malurus melanocephalus; assembly: GCF_030028575.1. Taxonomy (NCBI): domain Eukaryota; kingdom Metazoa; phylum Chordata; class Aves; order Passeriformes; family Maluridae; genus Malurus; species Malurus melanocephalus. The sequence goes on from NW_026623457.1 coordinate 855,459, forward strand.
GCAATACAGAAAAAGATCCTTTACTGAACTACTCTCCTTGTCATACCCTGGGTCCTGTGCTGGGTGCAGAGGTCCCATGTGGAATTTAGACAATGTATAAGTGGTGTSTCTGTGTGTTTCTTTGAATTCAGGACTGTCAGAAAGTCAGTGTGTCCTTTTCAGRCTTTTTACACCAGGGATTTGAGGTTAAACTCYAAAGGGAGTTYTGCCAATAGATCTAGAAGGCTGCATAAGATTCTTGCCAAGGTGCAAAGTACTTTARMCCAGTTCACAGCCTGAAAYTTTTTTATCCMYMCRAGTTTTAAAAATGGCYGTGTTGGCCTAAGCATCTCCCTTAMAGGTCTTAAACAGTGTTGCGTAAAASMWAAAACAGTTCTGCTCGCAGAGTGAAAAGGACTGCTGCAGATGAAGTTTCTAAATACAARTCATGGTTAAAGACTACTCCTGTCAAGTTATAATTTCTTTATTAGCAGATAAAGACTAARAGTTCATTATTAACTTTTCAACACCCTTGCTACACTGGTGTCCACAAAGACAGCATGTTCCATTACCAGGTTTGTAGCAGAGGCAGTAAAAACTCTGCCTCACTGATTCACAGCTATCATAATGGCATTCCCTGCAATAATCTGCTGTAGATCTTTATGGAAGCAGGTATTTCCTGTAAGTGTATATGCACATACTGAAGCATGCAGGTACAGGGCACCCACAGGTAGTGCCAAATAAMCTCTGGTGACAAGATACATTGGTAAAATGTCCAAGCCTACAATGACYGCTGCACACCTACAAGCTGATGGAGTTGTGGACACCCACAATGCCAAATATGTGTAGGCCTTCCTTTCCCAACACCTCAACATTTGAAGCTGACCCCATAGTGACACACGTCTGAGGGTGACATGTGTGACCCCACTGTTGGAACTGCAGAAGAGGATGTCAGGCCATGCTCCTAAGGGATTTSAGGAGGAGCTGTGAAACCCTTCAGAAAAAATGGAAAAAGTAATGGCACATCCCTTTGGGCCTACAACAGGAAGGCAAAATGAGACTTGGCCTTCCCCGTTGTCACACCATAGTTCAGTTGCTGTGTTGTGTGCCTGGATGTGCAGTCTGAGCTGGCAGATGCTCCTCTCTGTAACACAGGGATCACAATGGAGATAACAGGAAAGCACACAGCCTCTCAGTGTTAGCTGAAACACCAGTCCTTGGCCTCTGTCTCAACACTGTCTTGTTCCTAAGCAGGGCAGATGAGCCCAGAGATCTGCAATTGAACAGCTGTAGGTTTCCTCTGTGTTAGTCTAACAAACTATTCATGTTTAACTTGTAAGGCRGGCCAGATTTAAGCAACATATTTTCTACAGATTTTCTTTTTTTTTTTCCTGAGGAAACATTTGGCCTCTTAACTTTGCACATTGCTGTATGTGTGGAATTTGGCGATATCTTCTGCATGTAGTCTCTTTAGGTCCTCTCAGCTGCCTTTGTGTAAGTATCTGAGTCATCGAACAATTTTGTACAATTTGGGCCTGGTGCAAAACCAGTTTAAGCCAATGCTAAAGCAAACCAGGCCTTTGTACACCCTTCTTTGGGCCTGCTTTTCCCATCTCTCAGTTTCTTGGTCCTTCAGATTTTTTCAGGTACAGAGTTTTCYTAAAAGGCTGTCTGGTCCTATTCAGAGCCTAGTTTTCAAGGACTCCCTTATCACTTACTTTCCTGACACAGAGGCAGGCAAAATGCTGTGGTTGCTGTGTTTGGAGTATAAAATTAAGTAGGCAGAGATCACCTACAGAATTGATCACCACAACGTGGGAGCAGCTGGAGGGAAAGAGCAACCTACAGCCTAACCTCCCCRTGGTGAAAGGCAGCGATGCTGCATGACCACAGCAAGTTGATTTTGTAGTTTCAGAGAGTGCAGCCCAGGGTACAGCAGTCTGTGTCTGGGTGCACTGGGGGTCCTTCTCCTTGCTTGGCCAGCAGCTCCTGYCCCCCTGGCTCAGACTGAGCGCTCTGCCTCGCAGGGGAGCCCAAAGTACGTTCAGGCAACAGAGGGGCCCAAAGCAGAGCGGCCCCCATGTGTTAGACAGGTTTCTTCAATAATATAAAACTCTRCCGAGTGCTCTGCAGATACATCCTGTACCTTGAGGGACTGTTTTATCTTCAAGCATTGCAATGCAAGAAGTATTTGTTAAAAAATCTGTTGTTTCACAAAGCATGGTGCAGGAATTGGGAATTTCTAAAGCTTSAAGTCCCCTATTCATGTTCTCTCACAGATATTTGGTGCAAGATGAGGTAACTCTGGTGTAGTTGAAGGGAATTTGTACGCTTGTTCCTGTGGACAAGATTTGATTGCAACATTTGTCTTCAGAGGAAGTTTTCTTTCTCTGAATCAGTCTCTTGGGGGGCAGGGGAAGGAGGAGGGTGTTCAGTATGGATTTATGCGTGATGTTTTAGGCATTCACATTAAACAGCTCTAGCCCAAATCCTTGTAAATAATAATTGTTGTTTAGAGTATAGATGAAGTAGTAAAACTTACATTTTAAGAGCTACTTGGGATGTAGCCGAAGTACTAAATAAACAAACCTTACACATTTAACTGTTGACCATACTGAGCTTACTGAGAGGCTAAAAACACAGGAAAACTTCCCCAGCAAACAAAAATCCATGCTAGGCTACACAAAGAAAGAGAGGCTGTGAAGTTGCAATAGGGTGAAATAAAGTAGAGACTCAGTAGTTAAAATGCTACTCTTGTCTCTAGCAAGAAACCTGGCTACATAGCTGTAAGAATGTCTTTTTATTTCCAGAGCTTACTAAGGCTGTGATAGATGTATATCTGAAATATATTTCTTCTTGTGTGAATGGACTACATATCACTATCATTAACAGTAACTCAGCATGTTTATCACAGAGCATTTCAAGGAGGCAGGAAAACACACAGATTACTGTTCTAATACTGCAATAAGTCATGAAACCTTCAACTTACTCATTGTTTTTAGTGTAAATTTCATATTTCACAAGGTTTTTTTCTCCTTAGAAATGGCTTATGCAAAATGTAATGGAAATATATTGGAATGCCATGCCTGAGTCTTGATAGCATTTCTACAGATCAGTTGAAAGCAAAGAGTATTTCTTCACTTGAATGTGTTATGTTGACTGAATAATGTGTTAGTGCAGTCAAGAATACAATATTTGTCATTCCTGACACTCTGAGAAGGTATTTGCTGAAAGAGTTCAGCCTAGTTCTGAAAAATATTTGTTGCTAGTCTCATATTCACTATTTGTGGGTAAGGTTGGATGCCTCTATTCTTTTTTAATTTGTTCCCTCTAAGCCGCTGCTCAGGAGTCTCACTGTTTTCAGCATCCAGATTTCATATCAGTAAGAAGTAATTACCTCCCYGAGAAAATCCCCTTTCGCCCTGATTGAGGCCACGTCAGTGCAGCAGAAATGTTATTCAGCAGCCACTGGGCATCCTTGGTGGGGACATCTGTTTGGTTGTCTGGTGAGGGATTGAGGTATAATCAGTCATATAGGTGTTGAATAGTATTGGCTTCCTGACAGACCATCAGAATGGCCATAGAAGCAGTTTAAAAATCAGCCTTTTTGTTTCTGCCACCCAGTGAAACACTGTGATGTCTGGAGTTCAGGGTTTTTTTTTACAGTATTACACAAATCAGGACATGAAATTACTTCCAACACAGAAAAATAATATGCTAACAGGGGGAAAAAAAGAAAAATTGCTTTGCCTATCAGATTTTTCTTTACTGATTTGTGAACAACCAGCTGATTAACTCACCTATGGCATCAGAAACAAAGACTTAAACCTTCCATCTTCTCTAGAATTTCTAAATGGATTGCATATTATTGCCTAAGATTTAGATGAAGGTAAGGCAGAGCTTACAGTTCTATTGTTATCAGTTAGTGAATAAAAGATGAAGATTAGCATGATTAAAGAGAMGTGAAACAGGGTTTCAGCAGTATTAACTGAAGAGAGTAATTCTCCTGGACACTACTGGGACTGTGCCCATGACTGAGGACAGAAGAATTATGCTCTAAGGAAGGTAAAAAGCAGACCCTGTCTAACTAGCCCCCTAGGGGAATGGGAGTGATTACAGGGCATGCTGTTTTCTCTTGTTTTATGGACACAGGCAGCCACCTGGAAAACATGTGAGGAAACCAATGCAACTGGCATCAAACCTAATGTAACTGAGTTCAGACTAGCAGGTGAAGATTATGGGCTATTGCTTGCAGAGCTGAGAGTGAAAGCAGGGGCATAGCTACTGAGTTTTTTGTCTCAGGAACAAGACCCACAGAAAAAAAAAAAAAAAAAAAAAAAAAAAAAGAGTTGATACACTTAATTTTCACTCGGGGAAGATCACATGGATAAAGGAAACTGAAGTAGAGATTTGGTGGGTATAGCCTTGGCAGGAAAGCAAGCAAGAGAAATTTGGGGGATTCAGCTCACATAACTGTGGGCACTACACCACAGATGGCTATTAGAGCAAGTCATCCAGACTCCTTTTAAAGTAGGTAGAAATAAATAGTTGCTTTTAGAGTGTAATCTTAACCTCAAGCAAACAACTAAAATGTCTGTGACTGTGCCCCAGAAACGTTTGTTTCTCTGCTTTAACCATGCAGCTTTGCTCAGGTGAGACTGTGCACACCATAGGTGGAGGTATGGATCATCCCATGAGGTTTCAGAGGGACAGCAGGAACAAAAGACTAACAGGGCACTGAACACAGAAGGGAGTGCTCCCCAYTCAGCTCTCGTTATGCAGCTGTGGAGGAAATCTGCAACTAACCCATCATTTCTCCAGACTCTCATTTTCAACTTTGCTATCATTTTCTCAGTACCTCCACCTCTGCAAGCTGAATAAAGAAGGTAACAAAACAACAGAAAAACATATAATTCCTTATATATTTTTTTAAAAAATTAAAATTTAAAGAGAGCTTGTAAATATAACAGCACTTCACACACATTTTCCAAAGTTAACACCATTTATTTACATGTAGACCTATGAATGCAACAGCCTTGGCTGTTATTAAAGAGCCTGGATTCAAGCCACAGCCCAGAAATAAATGCTTTTGCAGTCAGTTCCAATGGYTTCACTGCAAGCTTTGCCTAATGAGTTCTCCAGACTTACTGCATGCACCACACTCAGCTGGGTTGGTGTCCAGACTTTATAGCTTCTGGACTTGAAAAAGTGCAATAAGATCTTAGAGCAGGGAAATTCAACCTGCAGCAGATAGCTAGCAGGACATATTTATTGCACAAGTACTCTTAGGATCCATTAGGGTCTCCACTAAGACCAGTATATTGAAAAGACTAAAGAAATGGCAGAGGAACTGTTACTTACTTGATGTTATGAACAGCCTAGGCAGTACCATAAACTTCCAGAAATAGAAACATAAATCATAAGAAAGTTGTTGTTCTTTTGGTAAAAGAAAGCTAAGAAAATGTTTTTCTCACACTGTTTCTGAAGGTATTTCTAGCTATGCAACTTTATGTCAGACAAAACCAAGATATTACAAGGTCCTTCACGTAAAACTACCTGATGATACCATTAAGGAAGATACCATACCTTGCTGACCTTTCCTCTAGCACTTGAGTTTAGATTTAGCTGTGTATAATACCAGAACATTTTGAGTTATGGAATTCAGATGCATTTTCTGTGGCTGATACAAAGTTTCTGTGAGCCATAAAAAACCAGTGAAGCTGTCATGACAAGAAAGAAAACTCTTACATGGCGCTTTCAGAAAGTTGTACTTCAATGCACTGCAAATGTTACTTTCCTTTCAATGTTTGTTAAAAAAAAAACTTGCAAACTGTGATTCTTTGGGTCTTGTTTCATTGATTATAGCAAGAATTTAAGAACCAAAAGGACCTTTCACTCTATCTCTGTTCTGCAAGAGGAAGTAATGTAAGACAGTTTCAGTCTGCAACAGTACTAAAAAAGCAGATACTTAGTTTTCTGACTTAAAGGGAACAAGAATATTCTAATATTCATTCTTTTCAGAAAGAGAAATAAAATTGCATCATGATGCTTTCTATTGTGCATACACCAGAAAGGAAAATATCACCCTCTGAATATTCCAGCCTTAAAAGGCATACTAGAAGTGATTCTCCCCAGCCTTGCCTTCCAGCTTCCCAGCAGTCTTCTTAGTCCTTGGAGCTCACACTCATACTGCTACATTTAAAAGCCAGTCTAATCCCTTACCAATTTATATTTTCAGCTTCAGAACTTCCTATGGCCATGAGTTTCACAATTTATGTGTTGTTTGAAAAAGTACTTCCCTTTGTTACATTTAAGCCTACTGTCTAATAACATTTTGTATGACCTGTTGTCAATGTGTTGCCTCTGCAACTTCTGCCTGGCAAAACCTGATTTTATAGACCTCTATTACATTTTCCCTTACTCATTGCTTGAAGAGCCATACTTTATTTAGCCTCTTTTCCTCCCAAAAAAGCCATTCAATAATCTGATTTTTATTGCCCTATTCTGTACTTTTCTATCTCTGCTCTATAATTTTTTGTAATAGTGGGACCGAAAATGCACATAGAATCCAAGAAATGAGTGTGCCATTGATTTCTACAGTGACATAGTAATTTCAGTTCTGCTTTGCTCTTTATTCTTATTCTGACAATTCAGATGATGCTTTTTGCTCTTGTAACTATCAGTAGGCACTGAGCTGACATTTTCCAAGAGCATTCACAACGAGTCTAAAATCTCTTTCCTGAGGCTTATTAGGTAATTTAGAAGCTCTTGAAGTATACATCCAGTTAAAATTGTTTTTCTCACATGCACTGAACTTAGCAGCACTGAATTTAATCTAATGTTTAACCACTTGGATGGTTGATATTGTGAGATGTAGCTGTAACTTCTCACAATCCACTTAGGACTGACTTTGCCATCTCACTACCCACCTCACTTTTTACTGCTCCATCTGTAAAACCCATCAATCTCTGTCTAATTTGCCAGTGCAGTTAATTTTTTTATTAGCATGGCTTATCTGAAGTCTTGGCATAAATTGCTTCAGGGATTCYTTTAATGTACCTTATTTTATATTGTAACTCTTTCATCATTGTGCATGCTTAGTCTTCTGAGACRAGGACAGAAGACCTGTTTGAACATTTTTTCATGCTGTTATTTTTCCTTTTTTTTTTTATTCTTCCTCCTCTTTTATTTTAAATCCTGAGTTTCTATTTTATGAGATAGTATCATGAAATATAAAATAATAATATGGGTATAAAATCCAGTAATTTGTGAAATGGATTCAGCATTCAAAAAAGAGGGAAGTGAATTAAATAACGATAGACTGCCTGTCAGAAAGCAACTMAAAGATGACACCAGAGTGAATTTCATATAATGTTTCTTGTACCAAGGTTGTAGAAGTGAAGACATGCTGCAGCCTACCTTCTAGGCATAACCTCCACTCATAGACAAAAAATTCCTCAGAAGCTGTGCAACTGTACAACTTTTATTTCCATCATTCTTCACAAGAACAAGCAGCTGCTTGAATTGCGACTTTGGTTTTAAAACTGTAAATATATCCAAATTCTCTAGGAATATGATATTTCAAGTCAAAAACCTTCCTGATGCACTGAGACTTATCTGAAACGTGTGTTTCATAACAAATCAAACTTTRCAGGAGCTTTTCAAAACKGAAATGTTCCTTGTTTGCTATTCTYGCTGCTGTTCTCTCCTTGTCAGCTCTGGAGAAATTTTGAAAACTTCTATCTCCTTGATTCTGATGTAGATTATGGAGTGGGAGGTTTTGGTACTACAAAAACAAAGTCATTGCTTGCCTACACTATAATGATAGCTAYTGCATGAAACATGACTGTCATAAGTGATGATGGCATTATCTAAAGCATTTGGGGTTCTATTWGATTTTAGTGACTGTACTGATTCCAAAATAAAGAGTTCAATTCTAATGACATGTATGTATTCACTGGGGAAAAAAATTCTCCTGCCATTGCTCCTTTCTGCACTGACATTTCTGAATGAAGTAATAGCTATGAATTGTTGGCCTTCACACTCTTCTGGCTGGACAAATTCAGAATAACTCCAGAGAAATCTATGAAACCAATATAACCCTAATTCATCTCTCAGTCTGTTCATGCATGTTTCCCTTCCTGTTGTTTTTTGTCTCTTTTCTCAATTTTACTCCTCACTACAATTTGAGTTGGGGCAATTTTATACACCTAAAAGTAACAAAACCAAATTATCTCAAGTATTTCAAGGGAAAAAAATATGTAACACTGTATCAAGAAGAAGGAGCATTCTCATATGGGGTAAAGCAGATCTATGTTTCCTTCTACTGCTAATGGTCTTCCTCTACAAATGGCATCATCCAGTTGGGACTGAGCTTTTACACAGGATAGATTCTRTCTTTTCTTCACTGTTCTGTAGAAACTGTTTTTTTCAACATTGATGATAAAGTTTTTAGAGAGTGTTTTCAAATGTTTCTGCAMTGTGAATATTGGGTTTTTAAGAACAGAGATCTTTCCTCTTAATTTTATCCTGCATGTGGCTCTAATGTGCATGTGACTCTAATGTGCATGAGACTTTCATTGTCTCGTTTTGCATGTTATCACACTTGGTGCTTTTCTTGCAGCTTTTCTTGCAGTTCCTGTGTTACGTGGCTATAGGAAGAGGCCATCTTTGTGTAAATGAAAAATGAACAAAATTTTTATCTGTCTTGCCTCTAAAGAAGAGATGGAAACATTTCGGGTGCACCTTAAAATAGAAAAACTCACAACTGTTTTTGAAAGTCAGCAGGTTTTAGAAACATAAGTATACAACAAATTTCATAATTTCAAGAAGAAGGTGAAGATACTGAAAGAGGTCCTTGGACCTGATTACAAACTTACCAACTGCACRGTCAACCATCAATAACTTTCCAGTGTTTTACTTCATTCCCTGAAGGGACTCTAATGCCAAACCTGCAGGTTTCTAAACAAGGAGGAGCACAGGGAAATCTTTTACCCAAAATTTTATTACAAGATTCTAAATGTTAAGCTGCCTAATGGACACAAAGGCTCTCACACTGCTGTATGAGGTGCTTTTTTTTTTTGTTTTATCCTTCCACTCTAGAGCATAAAACTTCTTTTTTAGAAGATAAGAAACACAGAGGACATTTTTCATCAGATCAAAAGAACTGAAATACTTTATACTGTCATTTCTCTGTCTGTTGAAGTTTGTCTGTGGCACTTCAGAGTCTTTTATAGGGTGCTTTTACTTAATTCTGCAGTGGGATAGCTTCCCAAAAATGTCCTTCCAGTTTTTCATTTAAGAGATGTGTGGGATGAGCAGATTTTGTAGCTGCTAAAGCTATTTATTGTTTYCCTGGTTGTGTATTATATTTTGTTGCCTATAATAAGGCAGTCATAGAAAGAGATAATATCATCAGTTAATATTTATGAATGGATAGTTTTCTTTTAATGGTGAAATCAATACTTGTCCCTAGAACAGTTTGTTTTACTTCCAAAACAGAACAATAAGCAGGATCACCAGATAGATTTTCAGATTTSATAAATGAAAAATATCTGCTTATTAGCTTTTTTTTATCTGGCTTTATGAATCTTGTTCTTGAACCAGTCACAGAGTGTTCAAGAGAGGTTATTCAGTAAGCCTCTRGTTTTATCATATACTCCTTGGTTGTGGAATTAATTTAAAGACTTATTCCATATTTCACTGAAGGTTATACACATAGATATGGTTATGGATATGTGCATCTGTGTGTGTGTTTATTTATGGAATTGTCAGCCTGCAGAGAATTGCCTGTGACGTACACAGATTTATTTATCTGCTTATTTGGAGCATCATTTCAAAATAATTGCCAGGTGAGATTGTGATTTTATTGCTCGTCCTCTCTATTTCACAGCTTTGCTGAAGTGGTTTAATTATCAGCTATTAGAGGTGATAATTCATGCACCAAATCAGAAGGGAGCTTTAAAAAATAAAAAAAAAATAAAATAAAAAAAAAACCAACAAACCCCTCAGTTTGCCTTCAATGCTAGAGAGCAGAATTCTGCTTGCTATTTATACCCCTTAAACTTACTTTTGCCAGAACAAATAAGCCATGGTGTAGTGCAGCCTTGTTGGGTTTTTTTTTTTTTTTTTTAATTTTTATTTTTTTGTCAGTTTGTCCTTCAAGATGTGCTCATTGGCTATGATTTTGTCAAGGGGCTGGTGGGCTGTGTGGCACCAAAAACAGTGCTGGAGTGGAGACACGGGCTCACTGCTGATGGCTCCCACTCCCCCAGCACATCCAACCCTAGGGCAGAGCTCGTGGCTTTTGGTGCCTGGCAATGCACCCTCTGTGCCCTGCTAAGCCTGTACCCTGGGAATTCTCCTGATGTTGGGTCAGGACTGATGAATACATGCAAAGTGCTGGCCCTTAAACTTTCCTTCAAGTAGAAAGTATCTGAGCAAGGTGTTTAGCTGAAGTTGTTGCATAAAGGGTAAGAGAGGGGAAATGGCACCCCTTCGGGAAGAACATTATGAGGAATGCATGAAAGAGCAGAAATATATCAATACTTTGAACTATACTGAAATAATAGTTTCAGTATCAGTGCATCCTCCATGGAACCATGTTAGTCTGATGCTTATGAAGTTAAAAATAATGCCATAATCTTACAGACATCATTTGTATCTGATGTGAGTTGGTGATAACATCTAGTACACTGATAGGATATGTGTGGATAACTACTTTTTTTTATTATTTTATTTTTTTATTTTTTATTTTTTATTTTTTTTAATTTTTTTTTTCTCTTCTCATAAGAGAAGCTGTTTGGGAGAACCCTGTCTTTAAATCCAGGACTCCTCAAACCAAGGTGGCTCAGGCATCTTTGTTTTCTTTTGTTTGCTTTATAAAGCTTTATGTACCTTGAAGATGCCCTCTYTACTTTCCTCCCTTGTTCCTATCTTGTATTCTTTCTCGGCTTTTCTCTATTTATCAAACAAATAGAAATTCTGTTTTGAGACCTAAGGAGCATGGTGAAGGTCTTTGTATATTATAATTGCTTCAATTAAAATGCTTTTTGTGTTAAAATAATAATGCTTCCCATTAGAAAGTGACTTACCTGAAGAAAATTGTTTTTCCCCCTGTCATAAGCATTTTGGTGTAATCTTATATAGGCATATGRAGTAACCAAATTATAATTCTGGTTAATATCTTAATATTCATAACTAATTTTAAGTTAAATATCCTCCTTTCTAAGCTTCCATTAGAAAAAGAAAATCTCAGGCATTGCTCCCTTATTTGTGCTGAACTTTCAAATATAAAAAAAATGCAATGATTACAGAAGAAAGAAAGAACATAAAAACAAGATCAAGAAGTAGAAAATCAGTAGTAGTTTATACTTACAGAATAAAATATTTTAATTAGGAAAAATCATAAAAATAACATAGAAGGAATCAAATAAAAAATATAATAAAAAGGAATATAACCTAAATATATTATTTATGTTAAAAAAGAAAGAAATTTAAATAAGAAAGCCAGGAAGGTTTTAAATTTATTGATATTAAATTTATTGATATGTCAAGACTTTTTTTTTGTTTTTAATGACACATATTTAAACTCTCAATTTCTTCCTGGTCTTTGTTCTTTTTCTATCCTAAAATGAAATGATATCTCCTCTCTGAATCAATCTTCTATTATATTTCAAATTATGGTTTAAAACTAAATTCCCTGTTTCTCAGTTTTGCAGYCACAGTCAGTGGAAGTGTGTGTTGCCATTTATTTGTTTTTCTGACTAGCATTTGAGAGAAAGAGGCTGCCCTGAATGCCCTAATACTGCTTCATTGACACCAAGGACTCCATCATCCTGGAGTGGCAATTGAGGGAACTGTTGACAGGCCAGAGGAAACACCACAATTGACACATTTCTTCAGTATTACTGATGACAATGAGGCAAATTATGCCCTTGACATTAAACATCAATTACGTGATCTGGATTTTGCTCATAGAGCAGACCATGGATTTGGTTAAAAAGCTTGTCCTTATTGGATAATAGYWCTTTTAGTGTGTTRTAAAGGGGTAGGGAAARGGRAAGCAGAGGAAAAGTAGAGAATTTTTAGGGYTCTTCTATGGATAAAAATACATTTTTATTGACTCATTTTACCTCAAATGAGTATGTTGGGAGGATTTTTAGTTTAGCTTCTTACCGCAGCAGATGGGGATCCCAGCTGCTTGTTTCTTTCCATCCTGACAATCTGGTTACATCAGTTTTTCTAGCAGCTTGCACGTCGAAGGCTTAATCACAAAGCAAGAGGCTAGAAATATCTTTTCTTTAGAAAACAGAACTGAAGCTGGAAATCAATTTCCACCTTTTCTTCCAACTGGTCACTGGTAGCAGTGATACCCATCAGGGCATAAGTCAGCTTTGTTAGTATAAAGGTGACCAGAGTATGCCATGGACACCCCACTTCTCATTAAGCAGCCTACAGTCCTCTTCATCTACAAATTTAGATGATCATCAGCCCAAGAGCCCTCACATCAGACTGGGACAAGGGAGCCTTTTCATCTTTAAGTTGAACCTTGAAATTTCGCTCAGTTTTACAAAATTTCAGGATTTTATTYAATACCGCTTAAGGTAATTGGACAGTGTGAATTGTATGGCTCMGCCTCTGAAACTCTTAACCCAAATGGTACAATGACAATTAATTTAAAGGGAGACCTGATATTAAATTGCAGAACTGTGATTCTTGAACCAATTGTCTTGAGAAACTTTACTTTTGCTCTTAAATGAAGAGGGATTGTTTTGAACCCAAAGAGGTAGAKTTTAGATGGCATTGAATCAAGGAGAAAGACAACATGAATTATTGAAGGATTTTGAAGCGTGAAAGAAGAAAGGGACAATGAAAAGTTTTGAAAAGCTAGATAGTCACATTTGAGAGTGTCTTCTCTGTCTGGAACAGGAGACATATAAGAAAAAAAATCTCCAAACAACCACAGGACTCTATTTTCATGAAAATTTGCAAAGCAGAATTTCAAAATATTATAGGTAAGGTCTTGAACTGTTCTTCAGCTTCACGTTTAAAATAGTGGATAGTCTAAGGAGTGGATAGTCTAAGGAGTGTAATCTAAAAAAAAAAAAAAAAGGTTTGTCTAATGAAGTATTTTTCATAGGACCTTTGCAGAAATGGAAGGAAAAAAAAAGCATCAGCTGCAGTAAAAGGAAAGATTTGTAATGAAGTCATTTATCTAATGATACAAAGAAATCTCTCTCTATTCCATAATGYTATCTTTTCATGCTAAGCAAAACATTTAAACCAAGCCTCTTACAGCAGCTCATGAATTAAAAAATTTTTAAAAAAATCCCCATTTTTTAAAATTTCAGCTAGGATAAAGCATTCAAGGTCTGCTTTTTGAAAAAGTCCTGTGGATTTACTGTCATGAGTTAAATTGACAAAATTTGTTTCTTTTATATGGCAAATTCTGCATAGTGCTGTGTCTTCTGAAAATATCAGGTGATAGCTACCKTAGAGTGGGCACTCAAGGATAGTGGAGATTTTGACCTTTATAYCTGTGTGCTGCTGCTGCAATGTGTTCAGCTCCCCAGTACTGAGCACTGGCTGGAACTGCAGGCAGAAAGGAGCAGTCCTCTCTCCAGAAAGTGTTTGAATAGTGTGGAGCGTGGGGCCACATATTAAACAACTCTCCATCTCCATAACACTGCTTCATCTTCTCTGAGAGGTATATTGGGCTTTAACTGGATGAATGTTACTGCTACGAGTGCAGAGCGAGTGCTAATTCCTGAGGGGGCTGTTGGTAGCCTCTTTAGAGCTGTAGTAAATAATGACTAAGTCCATGAATTACACAGAGTTAATGCACTGAGGCTTGTGTTCTCTATGTGCCTTRTCTTGCACTGTAGCTGGTCTGCTCTTCGCTGTACTACTCTGCAGCTCCAAACAGTGTTTAGGCCATCTTTGACCATGAAGAATCTCACAAGTGCTCTGCTCCATTTGCTGAACCTCAAAGTGTGGACTGTTGCTCAAAATTTGACTGAACTATTCAACATCCTTTACTTTTTCAGCCTGGGAAAAAGACCCTGGGAGCTGCTTTGAAGCAGAGCCAAGGCTGATTGTGTTGTGCTATTTCACCACTTCCAGTTCTAACCTGAAGCAGAAAACATGTTGGTGCATGAAAACTTGAAGATGATTTCCTAACGCTTTCTCACTAACAAAAAGGTGCAGTCTGAGCTCAGATTAGATTCCAACTGCTCTGCTCACTTGTCTTAGTGAAAGATTTGCTTCTAGCATGATAAATCCCAACAAAGGTAACACCATCTGCAAAAGCAGTTACCTACCAGCGAAGTGTGAATCACCATACCTAACTTTATCAGTTATCTTCTCCAGGTTGTCTATGTTCCATCTGCAGGCAAAGGAGAGAGAGGAGCATTTCTAAAGCTGATTCATCTCATCCTGACTCTTTAATGCAGGTGAGTAAATTGTTATCTGGATGTGCCTGCCACTTCCTTTTTCTCCCTGCACAAACTCTGGAGGGAACCCAGATAATCAGTTTAGACTAGACAATGTTTAGATGAATGAAGATAAGTGTGATGACTGCTCTCCTCAGGTGTGCATCTGTGTGGATGAAAAAGCATAGGTGGTGGGAGAGATAAAAGATGGGCACAGTTTAAACACAGGGTGTGAGTTATCTTACAGCCTGTATGTGTTTGCTTATCTACTGTCTGTGTGTGGTTTTGTTTGTATGATTTTCTTTTGCTCCAGGATAACCACAAAAAAAAGATTGAAGAGCAAATGATGTTTCCCATCAGCAACAGGTAACACTGCCAGCCATTAGATAGTGCTGAATATCCACCCAGAGGATCACCAACTTCTTGGAAATCTCATGAGCAATACTTCAAAGTGCAGACTGGCATCATGTTGCATGGCACCTTAAGGGTTCAAACGGTTTGGAAGTGAAATAGCTTCCATGGTTTCTGTGATTTGCACGTGAAATTGATTTTATTGGATTTATTTGATCAGGAGGCACAAGTGTTTCCCCAAGGAGTATAAATAAACATGTTACTAGAAACTGAGTAGATGTGATGAACCATAAATTYGGGAAGCAGTGGCTGAACATTAGCAAATTTTACATAACTGCAGTTATTTTACAAGGTTTTGATTTCTTGTATCAGTTCATGTTACAGAAAGAAAAAACACTTTGAAAGGACAAATTGAATGAAATACTGGTGGATGCCAAACCCTATCATTTTCAGAAATACATTCCTGGCTTTGAAATCTATTAATWCTTTGTGTTTGAAACCTAGAGACATTGCCTCCTCTGACTGATTAATAATTTGCTTTGAAATGTTAACATTTATTATTTATCACTGATCCCCATTTAAAAACCCATTTTTCTCCTTCAGTTATGACAGTGGAAAGCTCAAATCTATTAAGGCAAAGCCTGCAGTACTCAGCAGCTTTAACAGCTCAGTTGTGGCCTGTCCCCCCTCTTGCAGGCAGTGTCTCCATACACAGAAAATGAAGGAGCACACGCTGCTGTACTCTGCAAGGCGCTGTGGGGGGATATCACACTGCTTGAAGTGAGCTAGGTGATCCTTCTCACCAGCACACACCTTCTGTGGTGCCTCACAAGAGKCACCATATTAATTAGCTTAAAGGTCCTGAAAAKTAAACCTWTTTTTCCCTTYACATTTTATAGAACAGGTAATRGGAACTTCAAATGCTCACTTGTGGGTTGTCATAATGTCCTGGTGCTTCAACTTTGTTTAAAGCCCATCAGCTCTCCTGGGGCTGCAAGGAGAGGCCAGTCTCAGAGGTCACTTTCAAGCAGACTTTGCTTCCAATGGCAAAAAAATAAGTAGAGCATCATTCTTATAAAAAGGAATTAATCTCACCTAAATTTAATTGGTAAAAATTATGTCCCAGTGTGTCAGCCAGTTCCTCTTATGGTTAACGGAGAAGGACATGCTCTTCCAGAGGCTGATTTAGTGAGACAAGTCCTGCTCTTGTTTCTTTGTCAAAAAAATTGTATTCCAATTTTTGAGATATAGGAGTAATTTTTTAAAATCATAACTGTCTACCAGTTCTATGCACAGGATGATAAACTGATGACAACCACTATGAAACAAATTAATCAACCCGGCGTCAGTTCTTATATATGAGTTTGGTCTAAGGAAGAGCCAAAGTTTCCAAAGTTTCAGTGTTACACAAGTTCTTCAGTAAGATGTGCACAAATAAACCACAAGTAATTAGAATCTAAATTATCTCATTGTTTAATATTCCATATAAAATATTTTCCTATGTTTAGATTTCCAGTTTTGGGGGAAAATTGCTATTATCTGTAAAGTCCAAAATCAAGGGTAATGTAGAAAGCAAAGGAAAAAATATCTACAATAAAAAGTTGATATGGTAATTTAATTGGAAAAGTTTTGGTTTGGAGAAGTACCATTACTTGCATATTTGTTTCTATTCACATAAACATACAAAAACTCAAGAAAATATTCTTATTAGTTAGAATGAGGACTCCTGACATAAGAATTGGTATTTCTCCCTGTGGTTGTTACAGTCTTTAATTGGTGKATGTAATTTCAGTTGCTGTGGTAACAGCAGCTTAGAATTTCCAGACTTCTGTGTGTTTAAAATCTCAACCTAAAAATCAGAGTTCTCTTTAGAAAAACATCCAAACCCAAAAGAAGACAAGTAAAGTATTGAGAGTAGAAATTTCACATTTAGCATTTTGCTCTAATCTCCCARAGCAAAATCAAACAGTGTAACTCCATGATTTTCATGAAGGGTATTTTGTGCATGGAATACCCAAATAGAAAGTAAACTTCACAACAGGAAAGTGGGAGCCTTGCCCCTATTAACAACACTAAATTTGATGGTTTCACTGGTTCCAGTGAATTTGCTTGCCTTGGAGAGTCTTGACCTTTATCCAAGAAGTTGAATAGAACTTCCCYCTTATATCAGCTGAAGGTAATTGTGGCTGCTCAGGTCTCAGGCCATGTCAGGTCACAGGTACCATGCTGCAAATCATTGTGGTCTGCATTTATCTGGAGTTATTTCTGGCTCATTATTGCTTTGAACTAGAAGCATTCACAATTTTTTGCTTCGTTGTTCTCCTTTAAAATATTCCTTCTGTWTTTCCCTTTCTGTACCATGCAATGTTTTTGAAGAGTAGACTGCTTGTCTGCTGGAAATTTTTGTGAGGAGCAGGGTCCATGATACTGCTTTTTCATACTCCTGTGACTATCTTCTTGAAGCCATGTGCTCTTTCTCACCTCAAACCTCATTTCTAAGCTTTTGAGGGTCTTTGTGATCCATTACAAAACATTCTGCTCCCTGGCTAGAATTTTGAGATACCATGGATGTGAATAAWAAGTGTGTTTTATCTTTACAGAACGACACTAATCTTATGGTGGTCTTTACTCACCTTCAAATTCAGCATTGCTTCATCCATCAAACACTTACCTAGCCTCRTGTTTAAAAGCAAAATACAAAGAAAACTAATCATCAGCAAAACTCTCTCTGAGAAACAGAATGACATGAGCCTCACAGAGCCACTGGAAAACAAGCTTGTTTCTTCTGCTGAGTTTCATCTATACTTAGCATTTTTGCCATGACTAATCCATTCTTTCACTCTAAATTTGCCATGGCAAAATGACATGCCTGGATCTTTATACTGAACACCAAACACAGCTAAACCCTTCACACGTGCTATCAGGGAGCTTCTTGCTTTCAGCACCAGAAAGGTCATGCCACAATGGTCAGAATACAGAATAGCCTGGGATGGAAGGAAGTGACATATTGTTATGCAGAAATCACCCTTTTCACTTGTGTATGAAATTACAATGTCTATATGCATCATGCTCTAAAATAAGACCAAACCATATGGAGAGATTTTAACCTCCCTCCCATAGCAAAATTGCATTACACTGTTGTAATTCTCATCTTCTTTTAACTCTTACAGTTGTTGCAGTTACGTGYACACTCTGCAGTGGATTTTTGTCCTATTGCTTAGCTGAGTTTTCAGTCTCACACACAATATTATGAGAATGTCATATCAAACTCTTTAAAATTGAACCAGTTAACAACAGAAGGAAGATCATGTTTAACCTCTTACACACTCATGATAGAAAATCAGAAAAAAAGGAATAAATGTGGTTATTTGGCCTTCCATCTGTTCTATTTTTCAGAAAAATGAAAATCATGATCCTGGACTCTGCTTTGGTGACTTGATTTGACATATCCCAGTCTTTGTGAGAGAAGGCAAAGTGAAGATGAAGTTCATTAGACTCTCTCCTTTAACAGCCTATTTCTGCTCAGAAGATGGAGAAAAGAAGCTCTTCTAATGTGTATCAGAATGMTCATGCTCAAGCCAGACTTTTACAATGTGTAGAAGTTTGGACTTTCTTTATGACCTTTCTCTTGATTAAGCTTCTGTGATGGTAATGAGAGAATAAATCACCGCTATTAATTATGAAGTACAAGCTCAAATGCTTCGCTTGTACAAGAGACGAGAATGAGCACAGCCTAATAATGTTTCCTGTGCCTTGGAAATACTGTGAGCTTCCACCAGGACTGCGTGCCCTGGCAGCAAACCTCTATGGGGTGTGCTGTGCTGCTCCATGAGGAGCCCACCTTTCCCTATTTGCTGCTGGGGGCTGCATTCACATCTTGTGATAACTTGGAAAATGCACAGTGCCTTTAAATGTGCTGTCACAGATGGTTCCTTGGACAAGACTCCTGCCCTGGCTCACAAGCAGAGGAGAAATTTATGTTTYCTACATTTTTCCTATAGCTGCTCAGCAGAGGTTAGGATGGAGCCCCAGGCATGTTCTAAAGCTTCACTAATGTTTTCCATATCTGCAGAAATAGGGCCAAGTCCAAGTCCCTTAGCAGTCTATGGTGAAACTCACTTTGAGTATTGGGACAGATACTTGGCCTATGTTCCTTAGTTTGCATTATTTTATCTGGTAGTCCCTTATGCTTGAGGAATAAACCATTAAAACTGGTTTTATATATCCCCTAAGAAAGAATGAGAAGTTATTTGGAATACAGAGAAAAAGGAGGGGGTAAAAAGAAACCAAGCTCCAAAACACTGACAGCCTACAGAGGAGAGAAATGGGGAAGCTGTGATGTGCTCTCAGTCCTGGAGGAGCTGGTGAGGAAATCTGAGCACGAAGCTTGGCAGGGCAGCTCTTCATTGCTGCGAGGCAGGGTGGAGCATCCTCCACTGGGTCACATGGTGAGCAGGACAAGCTTGTAAACTTCTTCCTCCTTCAGAACATACCAAACCAGTGAAAGCATGCATTGCCTTAAGCTCAACTGTCCATGGCAGTGAAATACTTTCTGTGATAGCTTGTTTTGCTTTCTTTTATTGCACTTTTATTTCCTTTCCTGATGGTAAGTTTCAACTTAACAAAAAATGATTACCTCTATTTACATTGCAGAGTATGCAATTTTATCAATCCTCCTTCTCAAGCGTGTAGGAGAATTCTGGGATCATATCTGTGCACCAGAGCAGCAAAGCCAAGAATGTGCTGCAGGACAGAGATCTGGTGACTCGGGAGGGGGGACTTTGACACTGCCAGTGTCCCTCTCCTTATTGGCTWCCCTGAAAGCTACAAGGTGTCATTGGTTTATTTACCGTGAAGGACCCTACATTCCTTCGCATGTTGATTAAAGAACTGCAAGTTGGGATAAGGGGTGTGTATATGTGGGGCTGTGGTTTGGCTTTGGCTTTGGTTTTTTGTTTGCATGGATTTATCTTCTGTTTGGAGCTGTATGAGCTCACTTAGTGCAAATCCTATTCTAAGAGGTGGCTGCCAGGARTACAGTATATATGCTGTTCCTAGGATTGATTTGTTACCTTCATTTGCCCCWGCAGTCAGTCCTATCATCCAAGTCAATGATGATGCAGTGGAAACTAGGAAAATAATTGTTAGGGTTTTTAGAATGTGATAAAATTATCATAAGCCTCAAGACGACTGTTTTTTTAATCCAAAAGCATCATTTTTGGGGCTTGACTTATGGCTCTGTCCTGGCTCAGGGACGGTGGTCTGCCCACTGCATAAAGGCTTCTCAGGGCAGGAGGTATCTCGAGCCACCTGTGAAGGTGTCCAAGGGTGCCAGTTGTGTGGCCATGGACCCAACCCTGAACTGCAGCTCTCTGTCTTTACTTAGTTTCTACCACCATTACAGTCRGACCATCCTAGAAATTCAGTTATATATACGTGGGCTGGAAAGTATGTGAGTCTTTTTTCTCCTCTTTCTTTAATTGTGCATGTTATTTTGTGTTCCTGTTAGAGAAGGCAGATGGAAAGATTTACGCCTTGCACTTGAAGATGAATGTGTTGACGTTTTCTGTAGACCTTAGAGACTTCATGTRTCTCAGCTGTCTCAGACTAAGCTTCAAGGAAGTCCTTGCCCAGACAATCTCTGCTTCCTCAGAGAAAGTCCCATTCCATCAGGACAATGAAGCTGATGCCAGATTGGAGTTGTATTTTTCTCTGAAGCTGGTACCGAGCAAGCATCCAAATGAAGTCAGTATGCCCAGAATCAATGCTGCATATCCCATGTAACAGAATCATCGAAACACAGCTTTGGGTTGGAAGGAGCCTTAAAGACCATCTGGTTCCAACACCCTTCCATGGACATCTTTCACTAGAAAAGGYTGCTCAATGCTCCATCCAGTCTGGCATTGCACACTTGCAGGGAAGGAGTACCAAAATTTCTCTGTTCTGGTGTCTCATCATCCTCACAGTAAAGATTTTTTTTCTTGATATCCAGTATCTAATACAAACCTACCATCTGTCAATTTAAAGCCACTCCTCCTTGTCCTATCGCTGCATACCCTTGTATAAATTCCCTCTCCAGTTCTCTGCAAGTCTCCCTTTAGGTACTGGAAAGTGCTATAAGGTCTCCCTGAAGCCTTCTCTTCCCCAGACTGTGCACCCTAGGGTCTCTCAGCCTGTCCTCATTGGAGAGGTGTTCCAGTGATTATCTTCATGGCCCTCCTTGGGGCTCATTCCAGCAGGTCAGTGTACATCCTGTACTGAAGACTCCAGAGCTGGACGCAACACCCCMGAGTGGAGTAGAGGGGCAGAATCRTCTCCCTCAACCTGCTGGTCAGTCTCCTTTCATGCAGCCCAGGGTACAGCTGGCTTTCCAGGACATGAGTGCACATTGCTGAGTCATRTCCAACCCCTCATCCACCCAGACCTACCCCAAATCTCAGAGCTTCCTTCAATTCATTCTCTTCCCATCCCAATCTTACGCTTCAGCTTGCCCTGACCCAGGTACAGCATCTTGCACTTAGCCTAGCTGAGCTGTATGAGGTTCACACAGGACTGCCTATTGGGAGGATGGTAATAGAGATTTTCTCTCCTCTCTCTGYTGATGTCCTGCACCCCTGCAATGTCATTTTTACTGATATTTGCATGAAACCAGAAGATTTCCTTGTACCAGTATCTCTGTTATGAGTTGAGGGCAGGCAGAGCTATCATTTAGAGAYAGAGATTTTCCTATCACATTTGTGATTTTAGTTTGCAATATGTGTTTATCTAAGCAAGCAGAGAGATTAATTTTCATATGTGAAATTRTTTACTACTTGCAATATTGCATTGAAGTAGTAATATTTTTTGACCACTCTTGGAATGAAATGTTTTAATTCRTATTTTTAAAGACCCTGAGAAAGCCAGAAATCATGGCAATAAAATAAACCTGTTTGTTAGTCAGAGCAGTATGCTATTATTAGGATATATTGCGTATGAGGGAATAATTCAGTTACTGTACTAACTAAACGTGCCTGTGTCAAGGGCAGGACTGAGGTGAGGTTTTTTTTTTTTATTTTTTTTATTTCATGTTGGTTGTGAACCTGTACACAGCAATGTTGAAACAGAAGTCTGCATTGCCTGTGAAGACAAACACGGAAATGGGCACAGGGRTGGGAATTGATATCACATTATGCAGCCATGCTGCAATCTTTTCAAGAAAGGCTGCTTTTATAGTATAACATAAAGTCAGCCACCGTTCTTCCTCTGCTCCTTAGGGCAAAGAGCCTCATGTAATTGGTCTACACAGTTGACACTTTGGCTATGTCAAAAAACAGGAGTCACTGAGTACCTTTCGTGGGCCTCAGGCTCCCCATCGCCCTCCCCTTCCCCCAGAATCGACTGGGCTGACTCCCAGGGCAGTGCAGCACCAGCCCCAGAGAGCCTTGGGCAACTTGTGACAACCTCATGCCTGGACCCTTGGCCTTCTTCCCTGTGCTGATACAATTATTTTTGAACTTTCCAGAGTAGTGGCTATTGATTTCTGCATTTGTTTGCTATTTATAAAAAAAAAGGGCCACTGAATATGTGCGTCATTTGCATCCTCTTTGTATTATTGATGTCAACCTATATATTTTATCTTGATATTCAACATGTAGATTCTTCTACAATGTAGATTAATTTATATACTAGAATTTACTTTTAGCGACAGCTCTGTGATATGTACTTACAAGAGGTGCTTTTCTAAGTTTAAGTGTCCTCCTGTAACGTATGCAGTGAGAGGAAGACACAAAAAGTCCTTAGGAGTACATAAAAATAGGAAAAATTGGAATTTTGCTCTAGAATAATGGTCTGAATGTGTTTATCCTTCCCCATCGACATGAGAGAGAACACAGGAATATTGACCTGGTTAGCTGAGGTTAACCATGCATGTCCTGGGATGCTGAGCATCCCTCGTTGTTGCTTTCCCTGAGATTAGATTCACAGAATAAGTGCTGTTAGTCACATTTTACGTATCATATTTCACATTACTATTATTTTGCACTTATTGGGTCACATTGCCAAAATTAATTAATAAACTACAGTTCACAGCCTGTCATCTCATGCACAGCTCCAGCTGGACTACTCTCTTCTGACACTTGCCTTTGGAATGTGTAGTGTCCCAGTGTAAACAAATGAGATTACTTATGTGAAAAAATGTTCCCCAAAGGAAAGAAAAGGTTCACAGTCAGACTTTTAGTTTATTGTACTTGTTAAGATCTGATTACTAGAGGTACTTCTACCTGAATTAAGGTGCAAATGAGACCATATGCTGAAGTCAATAGTATTGATTTTATTTAACAGTAATGTGAGACAGAGAGAGGAAGAAACAGGAAAGAGGGGAGAGAGGGGGGAAAAGAGAGTGAGAAAGAGACAGATCATGTAGAAAGAGAGTCACCACTGCAAGGATCCAGACAGCATTGAGTGTGCCCTCTTCATTCTGGCTTCTTGGGGTCCTGCAAAACATGGGAGCAAGCACCTCCCCTCGAGGGGAGAGTTTTACACTTCCTTTTGCAACAYRGTGGATCTTGCACAGGCCTCGGGTGGAAGGCCCCAGAAATGAGTCTGGGGGAGCTTTGGGGGTTTTTGATGGTTTATGACACCTTCTAAGACATGACACATCAGCGTAGTTGAGCCAGTTATGTCCCATCAGGAGGGCTGAATACCCTCAAGCCTATCTGTGAATGTGARTGTCCTGTGTGAATTTGACCTGCTGGGATGGGGGGAGTGAGAGGAAGAGTTTTACAGCTGAGCCAGTTGTTTAAGGGAGGATAATTGGCATTATGGAAAGCACCATCCTGCCTCTGCAGGGTTTGCTTCTTATTTGGCTCAAAACCCAACTTGTAACTTCCAGGAGTGGATTATGTGGACCAGAGGCTTCTCCACCACGCACCCAAAATGTGTCCTCATTCCCCTCAGTGAGTGGGGGGAGAGTGTGCAAGCCTGGCCTTATGGAAAGGCTGATTATTTTGATTCATTAGCCATTAAGATTTCAGTTTCTCACAGTCCAAATTTCCAAATCCTGCAGGCATTTTTTGTGGGTGGTGGGCTTTGGTGGTCACTGCTGAGCAGTTGTTCCTTTTCATAGTTTGCTACTGCAGAGTCCTTCAGTGATCTTAACAGTATATGAGATAAATATGATCTGTAAGTCTTTTACAACATGCTTCRAGCAAAGTACATTACTGAAGAAAAAGCATCTTTTTTCTCTTTTCTTGCAGAATTTCTAATTGTAAAACATTTAATTTTACACCCTCTGGGCCATTTATGCATGTAACAAAATTATTTAGGAAAACTTTGTAAATCTGAATGTGACCCAAATCTGAATGTGACTCCAAAATGATAGCAGTGATCCCGGCAGCAGGAAAAGTATTTCAAAAGGTGTTTCACACACTTAATACAATGCTCTTTTAACTATGTTTTATTAGCTGGATTAGATCCCCTCTTTCTCTAAGAAGAGAGGTGTGACATGATACACAGAGGTGGACACAGTTCATGCAACTTGACAGCTCGGCCCATAGGTGAGGGAGAGGATATTGCTTAGTCAAGGTTAGAGATGAAGCTACGTCTCTAAACTGCATCACTAAAATTTCCCATGGTGGTATGACAGAGAAGATAACCAGCTTAATAAGACTGCAAAACCTTCTCAATCATCTCACCTTTGACACTACTGACATAACTGGGTGTCAGCCAYGGAGCTGATTCTTTAAGTTTCTCTGTGTATGTGTACGTGGGATTCCCGTATCTTTTTTCTTTTCCTGAGCACTACGTGCATTATGAGTCTTATGAAATCCTGTGGATTCCRAAGTACTGCAGTTAATAGGATTAATAAAGACTGCCACGAAATTGACATTTTTTACKGACTCAAAACCAGTTTTATAGATTTCCACTTTATTTTTATGTCTGACACTTTCCAAGGCATGATGGRTAATGTTACAGTGACAGTAAATAGAGTTGACAGTAGAATGTCTCCTCATGGAAAACACAGGTTTCTTTGAATGGCTCRTCTGTTGGATATCTCTGCAGAATTGACTCCAGCTTGTAAATGTCCTCATGCCATAGCCAGAGGATCATGTGCACTATGATTTTACCTTGCAGGTTTAGCCAACACAGAATCGCAAGGCTTGTGCAAAAGTGATATTTATTGTAGTCCTCTGAAGAATTTTCACTACATTCTGACTCTGTGGGACTTTTGACTTCAAATTTGCTTTCCAATAGTTATCCATAATGGTTGCAGGTGTTTCATTTGAGTCAGCTGCAAACCAAAGAAAGAAGTCAGTTGCAGAGAATAAAGAAATTCTGATATTGAGCAATAAAATAATAATAAAAACTGAATCATGTGGTAGAGGCTGCCCAATATAACTGATTTTACAGAGAGACTTTGCAACAGCCAGCCACATTAAAATGTATTGTCTGTATCCAGGTGTTTGGGCATAACAGTAATGAGTGCTAGGGAAACATAGAAAATTCATATTAATTAGCAGTGCAAATGGATGAGGGAAAAAAAAAACCTCTCAAGAATGTCTTTTCAGTAATCCCATTCATTATGAGTTGCTGTGGGATTTCCTGGACCAGTCTGCATGGGGGATTGCAACTAACACAACCATTAAGAACTAAGGCTTAAAATTTGCAGAATTATCAAATAGATTAAACATTAATAGATTAACATTTTCAGAATGATAGATTGCAGATAAACTTGAGAAAGTGCTTATTTGTTCCTTGGGGAATGATGGCTTAGCCAAAAGGTCCTGGGAATAAATGTCTATACCCATCTTCCTTACAGCTGATTTTGTCCCAGCAGACAGGGTGCCACCTGATGTTATCCCAAGGCTTGAATTAAAACACAGTGGAGGGAAGCTCAGTTTATTCATATGTAAAAATGATTAGCCAACAGTATGATGATTCACACTGGATCTGCTGTGTTTTACAAAGCTCAGCTTGTGACCTTTTCAGTGTAAATATGATGTGATGGAAATGTACAACGCATCTACATAAACCTTGTATTCAGTCATTTTACCTTCATCTGTAGGTTTGGTGAATTTTATGAAAACTGCAGTGCTTGAGGAATGTGCACATGACTTGGCAGTGCTGTGAGCCTCATGAAGGTACAGATTGCCAAAGAATTCCCTTTTCTAAGCTCTGAGCACAGGTTCTAGGATCCACATCTTGGTATAAATCCCCAAGTGAGCTTCAAATACAACAAAGTGGCTTTTCTAAGGTATTCTTTTTGCTTAAATTCATGTTTTTTCTTTGCCTGATTACAAATAATYTCATTTACTAGCATTAATGGAAAACAAAGACCAGAGAGATATGTATATAGAAACCCAGGCAGGTAATGAGGTGAATATATGCCTTTCCTCAGGGGGGAATTACTTTGTGATTTTCTCTAACCTACACACCTGCTTGAGTAATTAATCTTAAAAGTTTATCCAGGTTTATTTGTTCTTTTCATTGGCACTCCCACTTATTGCCAAATAATATCTGGCATTTGAGAAGGACTTCAATTTAATGAAAATTTCTGGGCAAAATTCTAAATTTACATACATTGCTGCATAGTTGAATTATCTCAATTTGTGTTTTGTATATCCTCTTTTTGCATAGATCAAAATGTCATTTATTCCTCTTCAGCCATGATCTTGGCTTTTTATTCTGTGCAGATTAATGAAAGTTTTTCCAAAGAGTCTAGGGAGATACTGTTTTAAGTCCATACATACATATATATATTTAAAAAAAAAATAAAAAAKGCCTTCTAAAGCAGCATTATTCTGATTATAAAGGTATCCTTTTCCATGAATCATCACAACTATTTGAAGTTGCAGCCACAGAAGGTTCAGCATTTGTTATATATCTTCAGCAGATATTTTTAACTTGATCTTGACTATGAAGTCATTTTGCATCATTTTTCCCTTGATATTTCTTCTGGTACAATGTCGTCCTCAGTAAGACCTTAGGAAATGCCAGCATATACACACTCATGAATTTAAGTTGTCCCTACATGATAATTAATTAATTATTCAAATTTTATCTTGTTTATGTTCTTCTTTATTACTACGACATTTTTAAAGGAACAAAGCAATGAAATATAAGTAGCAGCAGTTTGTTTACATGTCACTGACACTTTTTAGACTCATGAAAGTTTTATCTAAATTCAAAGAATAGGCAATTATTTAATTGATTTAGAGTCAGTGGACTGAAAGGAAAATGTTAATGCAACCTAGTGATCAAAAATCTCTTGGATCACCATTTATGAAAAATCTCCATACATTTTTTTTTGTATTGACTCTAGCTACTGAGTTGCTAAATCTCTTTTGAAACATGACAGTTCGATTTTCCTTCAGCTGATCACATTCTGATCAACACTTGTTTTTGAAAATTACTAGAATGATGTAGGAAGCAGAGGCACTGCAAGAGTTGAGAGGAGTTCCTAACAGCACCAGAGCTGGTGGGAGATTTTCTCAGGTGAAATGGCTTATATGATGATAGTGTAGACTAAAGGTTTTTCATCTGCAAGTGGGAGTTCAAACAGTTGGGAAGGGGAGCCAAAGGCTTTCTTTGGGATGATGCTTGTCAGCCTTGGTTGGCTCCAGAACACTTCTGCAGCCTATTAAAGTGAGAGTGAAGGCACTCTGGGGGCTCATTTAGTGCTGGGGCTTGCTGAGCAGGGTGAAATGAAGAGTTGTGTTGTCATACAGGGAACAAATAGTCCTGTTTCTGAATGGAAGTTTGCCTGATTGTTTTAGAAATGTTTTGACGTCTCTTGAGGGCTGAAGGGTCAAAATATTGTGTGTTTGGATTTTTATTTTTTGCCAATTTGCACACTAGTTCATTTCTCTTGTGGATAGCATGGACATCTTTTATTTATCRGATACAAATGTCTGAGCCTCTCAACTTTCTCTTGCCTGACTTTTTGTGTTTGCACCTGAGAGAAATGTCTGGCCCAGAGAACAGTAGGATGGATCTTGCTCTCCCTATCCACAGTTTCCAGGAGTTACCAGCTTAGAGGCTTTCTGAGCCAGATATGGCTTCTCTGAGGGCTCCACAAATTCAGTATCCTACTTCAGTAGGCATGAAGATCTACCTCCTTTGTATTAAGTTCAACTTCTCTTTGTTCCTGAATATTGGAGTGGAATAAAGAATAAAGAGTCACTTCCCAAACCCCACACCAGTAATGACTCCACACAGTTTTTTATTSTACAGGCTGAAGGCTCTTAGTACATTTAGATATTCCTCACATAGAAGTGGTTTTTCATTATATTCTCCTTGGAGTGTTTCTTGGGTTGGTTGTTTTTTCTGCTTTTTAAGAACTGGGAGCAAGTATAAAATGTAATACCTGAGACGTCGGCAGACCATGGATTTATTCAACAAGATTGTGTATACACCGCTCTCGTTCCCTACTCCTCTCCTAATGAGTCCTACTATTTAGCTGAGTTSCTTGATTGTTATTAATCAGTGAGGTGATAGATCCATGAAATTACCTATTATAACCCCATGRTCCTATTACTAATTAGCATCAGTCAGAGAAGTGGTGTTGGAGAAGATTTCGTGTGTGCTTRGTCGGGGTTTTCTCCCATGCATTAACTTGTTTTTTTCTACACTGGTCAATAAAATGACTGATGAAAGTCACATAAAGAATACAACTCTTCAGAGGTGGATCTCAGCTCTGCTTTTGTGAATATTTCAGAAAACTTCTGATCTTTTCAGATCCCTCCAATCTTATTTTCTGTGACCTATTTGAGTAGGGAGACAAGAATATTATTATTATTATTATTACTATAGTGGCTGCCAGAAATAAGAAATCTAATTAAGTCTGTCTTCTCGGCGTGTATTCTGTCTTGTGGAGGTAGATGTCAAGATAAAGAACAGTTAAAGYGAAAATAACAGTGGTTCTGTCTGGTTCAGCAGCATTCCCAAAACAAACAGAACCCTTTTGTCCTTGTGGCCGCAGATACCATCTCCAGAAGTTTCTGTGCAATGGCAGCAGGATGGAGAGCCTGACAGCAGGATGGGACAGGCTGACAGCAGGATGACACTGCTGGGTCAGCGGCGTGGCACACCGGGGACACGGGTGAGCTGCAGCCCACCAGCCACAGAAAAGGCAAGCTGTAAACAGCCACCATACCATTAATGTTTTTCCAAGGACTGCAGCTCATCTCTGCACTTTTTGGGTAGGATTTTGCCACATTTCTCTAAAGTGTAGGGCCTGGAAAGYGACTGTGCTGTTGGGTCATTCTCTCTTTGGTTGGCATTTCTATACAAAGCATTTGCAAAGGGCTGGGTGGGTGTAGGGTGTGACTTGTTGCTGTTCAGTCAGATTCAGAGTTTTGGTTATGGGCAGCTGAAATTTTATTTCTTGCACATCATCTCAGACAAGAGGAAAGAGCTATTCAGGACACTTCTGTCAAAGGTGGCTCTGAAATTCTCTTCTACCACTTCAAATGAAATAC
The DNA here is from genome assembly GCF_030028575.1 of Malurus melanocephalus. Taxonomy (NCBI): domain Eukaryota; kingdom Metazoa; phylum Chordata; class Aves; order Passeriformes; family Maluridae; genus Malurus; species Malurus melanocephalus. The sequence goes on from NW_026623457.1 coordinate 884,677, forward strand.
CGTTCATCAAGAACTTTTCAATCTGTCTCTACTGAGACACAATTTGGAAACATGAAAAAATGAAATTAAAACATTTCATTTGAAGCATTTAAAATGAAATTAAAATGCTTCACCAATTTTGGAACAATGTTTTGATTTGTTTCTAATTTTATCTAAAGGGGCTATTTCTGATTAAAGTAATTTTGGCTATATGCTAAAGAAGTTCAGAAACTTGAGAACTAGGATACACTGTTTGTGTTCTGGAAACCAAATACCCTAACCTGACTATCATAACTTTTCTGATTTTTTGTTTTTAATCAGAAAACATTGAAACATTAGTTTCCATTCCAAAAATGGGAAGAAAGAGAAAATCAAAATGGCAAAGTTGTCTTTGTCTTARCTCATTTCTATATGTGGAAATTCCTGGCATAGTCCCTGAGCTCCTGCTGAGATTATAGTCAGCAACTTCAGGTTCACATGGTACAAAAATACTGTCAAGGTTTTAAGGACATTAAATAGAGCAGTTCATCACATTCTTTTCTCTTACAAATTATTCTGATACTTGACATGTTGCTGTATTTAAAAAATATTAATGATTAAAAAAGCATAATGTAATCTTAGTATCCTCAAGAGGAAAAATCAGTTTTGAAGACCACAGTCACGAAAGAGGTATCTGATTTAAACTCTGAGATCAGTTATGCTGTATCTGCTCTTTGGCATCTTGTTCTTCCAGCTACTATGATGGAATTATTTCAAACAATGCATACTATATCTTTCTGTGGACCTCAATTCAAGAACAACCTTTCTGGACTTTGGAGGTTTGAAATAACTTCAAAACTAAGCTAACAGTGCAGCAGCAGAGCCCTGAGCTTTGGGATTGATGAATAGAATCCAGCAGGCAGAGATAWGCTTGCTGGGGTGCCAGGTGGATGCAGTAACCTTGGGCTGGTTCACTGCTCTTACGAGCTTTGTGCTTTCACCACTCTCCTACTGTCATCTCACTAGTCTAACATTACAGGTGATGCTGACAGACAACTTTTGGTATGCTCTCCTGTGTCCCCTGCCACATTCCTGTAATTAAAAACCTCAAAACTTCCATAGAAAAGTGTTACAGGGTATTGTAATTAATTAGGCAAACTGTGTATGAAGGCTGAAGTGCTGGAATGCATGCACAGGAGACAGTATGGAGATTACACAAGAGGCGTCCTTCCATTCTCTCTTAGTGCCAAAAAAAAAAAAAAAAGAAAAAAAAAAAAGAAATGGCTGCAAAATGGCTCATCCCCAACAATCTCAGTTAATGTGAAAATAAATTCTTACTGCATTTAGCTGTAGCCTCTGTCATGCATTCAAGTGTTGAAATAATTCAAACTTTGTTCTGAGAAGACTGTTTATTGAAAAATGTGTATGACAATTCTGATTAGAAAGAAAATCTGGAAATTTGTTACACCTTTAATGGAGAGTTGTATGATGTGAAAGCCTGTAATAGTAAATGGTAGAACCTGATGCTTCAGGTAATGTTTTGAAATCTAGTCAGGTCTCCCATGTCCCTAAATTTATCTTGTACTTGACACCAAATTTGGTTTTTAAGTGCTGCCTTGTGATTTATTTTAAAGACCTTCTTTAGTCTGTCAAGCACTTTCTTTGTCTGGACATCTGGACAAAGTGTTGTCATTGGCAAATACTGATATGTCTGTTTAGTTCTTTTCCAAACAATCTTATTAACTGCAGTTTCCAAAACAGCTCAGCAATTTTTCACTATAAGTTTCTAATTTGGGAGTAAGTTACATATTTCTGTCTACTGCGGTTTTGTCGATCACTTTCTGAACTACAACAGAGTATTCAGTTTTCTTTCAAGATTACTTTGTTTTCCTAATTGGTTCCTGGGGAAATACTTTTTCAATTAAATACATTGTCTTTCAAGTCAACTTTTTTATTAAATGGTCTTCATCATCCATTGTTTAGCAATACTGATGCATTGCAATAGACTAGAGAAGAACAATTTTCCTTAGTAGGAGCTGTCAGCTTGGCCTCCTAGCATTCTTATTTTGGTGATTTTCTACTTTTGTCTTAATTATTGTTTTAAAAACTTTTCTGAGGATTCATAGTCTGTAACTCTGAGAATTCCCTGGTTTCCCTTTTTGGAAGGAAAGAGCAATGTTTGCTACCCTGCCATTCTGTGTTTTTTTAATGAGCTATTCTGTATTCTTTGTTAGAAACAGCAGCTACGCTTGTAAGAGATCTCCTGGAGGGCTGCCATCAGTCAGGTGACATGCTGCTCTTTAATTTATCAGTTTAATTTTCCTACTCTTCTTATTTTGACAGATCAGCCTGACATAGTGTGCTTTTTATTTCCTGATAAGGCTAGAGCTTGGATAGGTATCTTGGCTGTATTTTCTATGGTGAARACTGATATTGAATCTGTGGCGCACTGTAATGCCGTTCCTAATATCTAAACTCAAATTCTTTCAGCCTGTCTTTCTCTAAGATTTGTTGTCAGGTTCTGGGTTGTTCTGTCAAATTCTGATTTGGCCATAGGTTTCTGAAAGATCTCTTACATCATGACCCTGTTACACTGTCCAGCAATGCTGTTTAGCAGCTTCTGCTTTAAGGCTGTTGTCCTCAGTGTATGGACAAGTGGGGTTCCTTTCCYAATGAGGGCAATGCGCCAGCTCTGATTTAATTCCCTTTTCTAACAGATTCACCTGTGGTTGTAACCTTTCCCTTTCCACTTCACCCCAGCTACCCTTGCATTTCTGGCATCTCTTGCAGGTGTTTGCATGACCACAGTTCTCCCTGGCTCTTGTCAATATGTCTCTTGTTCCATATCAAAGGGAAATCTGAGAACTTGGAGAGACTGTGCCTGCAATCTGCTTGCGTTTGGTTTAAGGTGGAGACTATTCTATGCCTCAGCTTTTCTTGTGCATCCCCCTAATGTCAAGCAGACTTAAACCCTCCCTGTACAACAGTTGTCCAGATGTTCACTGATTCCATGTGGGATATCTAGTGTAACTTGGCTGGCTCCTGTCTGTGGAAGCAGAAATGTTGTGGGCACACGGGGTACCAAGTGTTTTCCCCAGAAGTCTGAGCCTAACTTACAAGATCATATCTCACTTTCCCCTGATATATTACATTAACATGATGAAACTGGTGTGAAATGTTTTTTAAATGCTTGCTTCCTTTATTTGAAATATGACTACATTATTAAAAATAAAAGGTTTAAATTAATAATGTGTTAATAAAGAGTGACCTTCCCATTTCTAACAGTCTAAGTAGAAAACAATTTCACAAAGAACAGCTTTTAATGGGAAAGTCAGTTTTATGCTGATAGCCTATGTGAAAAGACGATGGCATCATTTCCTGCAAAACCTATTACTGTATAGGGAGATTGTCACTTATCCCAACACAGACTGTGCAAAGATCAATGTTTATCCTTCTCTGAATCACATATAAAACAAATGATGTGAAGAGAAGATTCACCATCTATTTAAAAAYACTGGTTTCTATTTTGGACATAACATGTAAAATTTCTGTTTAGCAATTTCAGTTAATTGTTAGATTAACATTTTTGGGAACAGATTGCAAACTTCAAAATGGAAAAGATCATTTTAGGGAGGGAACCAAGGCAGCTGTCAGTGAGCAAAAATTAACATAAATTTGCATAACAGATGTACAGTAAGGTGTCTATGACAGACAATCGCTGAATATTAATGATACAGACCACGACATCATTTGCGTAAATGCTGTCTGCTGGGTATTGAAGCTGCTGCGCTATTTGCAGAAGACAAAGGAGCGCAGAGCTGAACAGATGCACCAAATACATCGATGCATCTTAATTTATGACATCCTCATGAAAGACCTTGTGGTGCGATTTCAGGTTTTATTACAAATAATTCAGAGATAAAGGAACTAAGTAATTATCTTTTCCACTACAGTCAGTTCTTTCAAAGGGGAGGGAAGCTTCCTTGTGACAACCATTGTGATGATGTTTTTTTTTTTTTGTGGAAAGCTTCTTTAAAAAAAATACCCCCATTACAAAGAGTCAAATATTCATCATCATTAAAAGATTAGCGCATATTAGCATGCTTCATGGGACTTGCCACCTAACGTACCGTCACCACCACAACTGGAGTCCTCCAACAGACAATGCATTTCACCCACTCTGCAAGGGGAAAAACTGGAGAGAAAAATAGAGATGATATAAGCTGTTGCAAAAAAAGAATTACTGATATAATGATGTTTTCAATGACTGTTAATTAGACTTCACCCTCAATCTTTCCTTCCCTTAGTCATTGTTATAAGCTCCAGGTACAACTGGAACAACCCAAAGATTTAAAGGTATCTATAGGTATACAGAATATTCTTACTATGTTATTCCACAGCTAGAGAAACTGATGAAAGCTATTTGCTGATAACAGAAAAAAAAAAAAAGGGTCCCTGACTGTATAATGCAGTAAAGTTAATGAATGAGAAAGGGATAAATATAAAAAAATAACATCACCGAACTAGACTTGTAAGCCATGTGTATAGAAAACCAGGCAAGGCAGGGGATACTTCTCTTCTATGCTACTAATTTATTTGGGCCTTAATGGATTTCTCTCCAAGCCCATGCTACCATAAGAAAATGAATTGCTGACATGATGGATCTGTTGGTTGCACATATAGAGTTTTATGTGCATAGTGTTCAATTTCATTCTTGTCAGCTAATCAGCAGCAGCCAGACTTTTTATTTCAAGGGATTTCCTTTTCCCATTTGAACGGAGAATATAGCCCAGTAATCACTCTGCAGAGCCACTCTGTGAGCTGTTATTTCCACCTGCTTTTTCCTCAGAATCTCTATTAAAGCCCTAGCCCAGTAACCTGATAAAATCCTTTCAAGGTCCTATAGGGTCCATTGTGAAACTGTTCATCTGAAAGGATTGTGAAATAACAGGAAAGTTACCATGTCCCCAAAAGAGCCATATGGTAATTATTTTAATGGAAGCTTACTGTATGGCCAGAAGGCAGTTAACATGTTATTTCACATTTTGCGTGAAAGAGTGGAAAAACTGCAGTCTGACACTCTTCTGTCCAATTTTGCTCCCAATGTCTTTTACAGAAATGCTGCTTTATTCTGTGTTTCACTACACTAACAGGAGGTGATAGGCTGATGCCCAGATATGCTAACAAGAGTTAATGGTAACAATCTCCTTCCTTTTAGACTTTGCCAGCATTCAATGGGGAAAGAGATGGAGTGCTAAGCRAGGAAGGAGCATGTCCAAGGTGTACAAAACAGATGATGGACAATGGAACTGGAAACTTTATTTGACATGATGGAGATCATTGTGCTTTATTGTCTCAACAGAAAAAGTCTTGCTGAATACARGTGGCTCAGCATTTAGGTGGTGTGAGGTTTTATATAACTATAAGTAAGCAAATTGCTGATATTCCATCCAATGGTTTCTTAGCTTTGTTGACCAACTTCAATCAAGAGTGGCAGAGGAAATGAGCCTTGAAGACAGCTGAGGAAGTCTGTTTTTGTGCTATGAGAGCTGCTTTACGACTCTTCCTCCTAGTCTGCCTTGTTGGACCACAATTTTCATTTTGTGAGTAACCAGCTGGCAGGATTCCTTGGGCAGCAACTTGGCCATATGTAGCTTGCAATGAACTGCATCTCATCCAGCTGGGGGGTGTGTGTCATATGAAATCACAAAAGTCAGGGAAAAACAAGGTTATTACAAYGTGGATGTTGGAGGAAACCTGCAAATATAGCATTTGTAGATGTTACAGCTGTTTGAGTGCTTCGAGGTGAAACTCAGACTCAGCCCTCCCCTCTCTGTACCAATTACAACAGTTTGGTCTCCATTACACTCATATTTATTTCCTGTCTGGTTCTCTTGTTCTTTTGCATGGATCAAAAAGAAAAGTGAACATCCCTGTGCCTGAGTCATTTAGGRTGCTAAAAGGAGAAGAGGTGAAACCAAATCCTCCAGGTGATAGTTTTGATTAAAAGTGGCTGTTTACACCTCCTGCAGCTGTCTTAGAAGAAAGTGGCACTTTCTTCATAAATGCTCCTCTCACATATAAATTACTACATATTCTTTCAGCAAACATAAGTTGTTAATAAATAATGTCAGTAATTAAATGCAAGGTTGAAAGATTATCTCCAAAAGGAGATGATTTGTTCTGACTGAATAAAGGAACCATGATCCTGGGTACTCTGGAAGTGTGCAAAAATTTGAGCCCAAGTTTGAAGGACGGAGGAAGAGTAGATTACAGTTGTTTGTGTTTTATGTTTAATGTTCTTCATATTTAGGGTTTAGTGAAAGAGAATCTCAAGTGCCACCTCAAGGAAGCATTCAGGATGCATTTTTCTTTACAGTTTAGCAAGTAACTGCTCTGCTTCTGGCTCAGAAGTGCRGATCTGGTAGCTCTTGGAAATGGCTGCATTGTCATGGGGTATTATAGGGCTTCTTTGGTGCCTGCCAAAGGGCTCCCAAAACCTGTACATCCTGTCACTGTCCATTTGCCAGCATAACATGAAAACACTTGGCAAATAAAACATGAAAAACTTCAGAGCTCAATTTGTTYGCTTTTATGCTATTATAAAACTATTGACTTCACTGGATTTACTCTGAATTTATCCTGATATAACTGAGAGGAAAAAATATGGTTCAGTAAAGGTAATATATATTATTCAATTCACTCGGTTTTTCTTTAAAACAATTTAAGAGCCTTGGCAAAAGAAGCCCTAGGTTGATGCATAATATACCAAGCTGAGCAGTAACTAAAATAGATCTTTTTTCCACTGCTGTARTTCTCCCTAGGTCACTTTTTGAAAACTGCTACAACATATTTCAATAAACAAATACTTTTTGTATTCATTTGGATTCAGCTTTCACAATGAGGTCACCTTCACAGCGGTATCCTACAACTCAGGCACTCTCAGCAAGATGCACTTGAGGAATGGGCTGCAGAATTCCACCGTCTATTCTGGACAAACAAATAACATATTTGTTCTAAATGTCGTGTGAAGATCTCCTTCAATGTCTGAACAGATGGAAGATATAATGTGGTGACATTTTTTTTTCTTTCTCCWTTTTTTGGGTGATACAGCAAATTCTTCTGTTTTCTGGTTACCTTGTAAAAAAATTATAGTTAGCAATGATTAATTAAYAGTTAAGCTGCTTTATAACTTTGTTACTTTTGTTTGAGCTCTCAGACTATTTAATGGCCCATGTTCCACCCAGTATGTAACAATTCTCTGGTGGGAACCTCAGTGCTCTGCCTGGCTGAGCGTGGGGAGTGTAACTCTGACTGGGAGCAGTGATCCATCTGCTAAGCATGGTCCCCTCAAGGACTTTTGATGGCAGACAGGAAGGATACCTTAAAGCTAAGCTGTAGATATGATCAAAAATGCCTTTTCAGTACTTTGGAACCCACTGTCCTGATCATATCTACAAACTCAGTGAAATAGTTTTGGGAAAGAAAAGACTAAGATGACGAGTGTCACACTAGAGTGAGCAAAGGCGGGCAAGAATCTCATTGCTGAGGTTACTCAAAATAGCCCAGAGTAGTTCTGGGCTTTGGAGGAAGGGAGGATGATGTCAGTAGACATGCATCTGGAGGTATTAAGAGTGAAGCGTTCTACACAACAACATAGAGGACTTGGAGAAAAAAAAATGAGAAAATATATTGAAAAGCATATCAGCATGAAGATGAGCAGAAACGTAGGAAAAATGAGCCAAGAAAACTCCACAGAGGATCCAGAGATGGTGAGGGACGGGGGATGCTTTGGAAGCTTTTACAGGAGTTCAAACTAGGAAAATCATTCAGTAAAACAGAAAAGGAAAATAGTGTTAGAGAATTATGTCTAGTGGATGAATAAAAAGGAAATGATGAAATAAAGTGAGAGAAGATAAGTCAAAGGTGAGAATTACTGGAGTATAAGCTTAGTGTTCAGAGAACTTAAAATGGGAAGGTGCAAAAAAAAAAAAGCTATAAATTTCATATGAATTATGAAGGTGTAAAGTGGAAGAACTTTTTGGTATGAAATTGATTAAATTCTAAAGAAAACATTTGGCCTCTATTTTTCATTTAAAATTAAACCCTAGTGAAACCCCACAGCCTCAGCAGAAGTAAATTCCAAAACTGGGAAACTTAATGTGAAGTATCTTAACCCCAAGCACAGTAGCCATAGTTTATGGACAAAGTTTAGAGCAGCCCAAACACTTGATGGAGTAGACAACCAAAAATAAGAATGTGAAATGCCAGTAAGGTAGGCTAGGCCACAAAAAAGACTTCTGCAAGAATGTTAAAAAAATAGAAATAATGAGAATGGTAAAGAAGTGAAAAAAACCTTCTAAAGGAGAAAACTTGTATTAATATATGCCTTAGTTCCTTTTTTTTTTAGACTTGAACCTTACATCTAAATCAAAAAACAGACWGTAGCATGGGAGGTTGTCTCAGTTTTGAAAAACTGATAAAATAATAAAATGGAATCTATTCATTCTGAATAACAGTGGGCAAAAATCCACTAAAYACCACCTACCTACCTCAAACCTGAATTGACCCATGTTACTGCTATTAACTACTGGAATGTTCTTGGGAAGCCCAGCCAGGAATAAGAAACGTAGCCCTGAGACTGGGGCATATGTGTCAGGAAAACAGCTGTGTCAATAGCGAATCTTTTGTGTTGCTGGTATTCTGAAAGTAAAGAAAAAATTATTTTGGGTTTAATGTGCAAAGGAAATATTTTTAGAGGTGAATTAAATTTCTTTGGCCAGATTACTTGTAAAATGCATTGCTTAAATGTTTGGGGTTTTTTGTTTGTTTGTTTGTTTGTTTGGGTTATTTTTAGTTTAAAAATAAGTTTGTTCAAAATTTTCTAAATGACAAACCATTTTGAAAGAAAAAATATAAGCACCAGATTTTCTTTAGATATCAAATTTATTTTCGTGGAGGAAAGGAAAGTCTCTTTCATAGGGGAAAGGAAAGTCTCTCGTGTCTCAAAGAAAGTAATTTAMAACTAAGGAAAATCACTGGATCTAGAAAATTTCTGGTGATCCCTCCCTCTCTGGCTTTCATGGGAAATTGATGCTGGTTTTTTTAACCCCATTTGAAAGGGGCCAAGATGTCAGCTGGGAGCATTGCCATGAGAGGCTGCAGGAAGGATGTTCCCCAGGTTCCCCCAGGAAGGATGAGCAGAGTCTGTGTGCTCGAGGAGAAGTCTTGGGGAACAGGTGGGACACAGACAAAATAGTTCTGGGAGAGAGGCAGCAAGGAGAGAGGGAATAAGCTATAGGAGAAAGAACAGGCTACAAAAAARGTGAAGCTTATAGTATTTCCCATGGTCAGAAATTTAGAAAAAAGCTCCCTCCCGAGAAMATAAAGATTCAAACAACCCAGAGGCTGTTTTCCAGCTAAAAGCAGTAAATCTCTTTCAAATAGCACCTTCTCAATTTCTTTCCCAAAACCTTTTTTTTTGGAAGAACTGTAGGATTCTCTTTTCAAGACATATAAGGTTTTCTTATCTGACAACTTTTATGTTTTCTCATTGCCTTTCCCACAAAAACGCACTCAGGCCAGATGTCCTTGCCCAAAGCACCCAAATTCCTCAGCAAGCTTTGATGGGATCCATTGTGAACCCATGCAGATGCTGGAGGGCAGTGAAATGTTTGGAAGACCTGGAATCAGGAGTCTCATGGTTGCTTTCCATCCTGTGCTGCCACTGCCTTCTCCCACTGCTGTGGCTGTCTGCAGTTTTCACCTGTGATCCAGTGTGAACTCCAGACAAACCACAGCTTTGTGAGTTTAGAAACCAAAGGCAAGAGTTAATACATTACAGAATTGTTCAAAATAATGAATGCATTAAACTGATTTTGAGACCATTTAAACTGTGGGCTTTATTTCCACCTATAAAGAACTTTTTGAAATACAGCACTCCAACCAAATTTCAGTTATGTCAGGAATTAAATCATGCTTCTAATTGAGAAGTTGATTGTGTCCTCTTTATGAGAAATTAAAAGGGTGTTTTCAATTTTTGTTTCACAAATGTTTTTCTTCTTGGCTGCTTCTNCAGCTTATTCTGTTAATATTTGAGTGTTTAACCTTGGTTTTTTGTTCTCACTCCACAATACAAGAATATCTCTAGGTGACACATATTCCTTGAGCTATTCTCTGATATGCAGGTGGCACATGTTCAAGGTCATGGTCCTTGTTGAAAGGCAGAAGAAAGGTGAAATGCAAACAATTATCTGAGTAATTTTCTGCTTCTTTTGCTTTTATTGAAACTGAAGCTTATACTGAATAAAGACCTTCTGCTTATTTTCATTATAATATGAGAACAGAGTATTTGTTCTGGTATTACCAAGACTACTTCAGTTTTCAAAACACAGCAAAGAGAAATACAAAATCCCCTTTTGAATCACAGGGGAGATAGTGCATAGCTAGTTGATGTCCTCATTGAAACATATATATATATATATAATAATTTTCTGTCTTAGTGTGTTTGCAAAACTGAAAATGGGAGGAAGAGGGGCAGGGGGGTGGGAATGAATTAATATGTATATTTACGATGGTTTAGGCTGGGATAGAGTTGATTTTCTTAATAGTATTTGGAGTATGTTTTGGATTTGATCTGGAAACAGTGCTGATAACTCAGGGATGTTTCAGCTATTGCAGAGCAGCACCTACACAGAGTSACCAGTGAGGAGGCTGGGGGTGCACAAGGAGCCAGGAGGGGACACAGCCAGGACAGCTGACCMAGCTGACCACAGAGATATTCCAGATCATATGGCTTTGTGCTGAGCATATAAAGCTGGAGAAGGAGGAAGTGAGGCATGCTTGGGGTGATGGTGCTTTTCTCCATAGGGAATGATGGAGCCCTGCCTTCCTGAGGATTGCTGAACACCTGCCTGTCTGTGGCAAGAGGTGAATGAGCTCCTTGTTTTGTTTAGCATGTGTGTGTGTGGCTTTTCCTTTCCATGTTAAACTTTCTTTATTTCAACCCATGAGTTTTCTCCTTTTCACTCTTTCGATTCTCTTACCCCAAGTGAGCAGCTGTGTGGGGCTGAGTTGTCAGCTGGGGCTAAGCCACRGACATTTTTAAGAAAAGTTCATATCTAAATGAGAAAGCAATGACTTTTTATGTTTCAGCATTTTTAAAAGATAAATATTAAAATTAGACAGTGGAAAAAGAAAATTAATCCCTAGTTGCTTGTCGTATCTGTTAACATTACATTTAGCAATATTTCTTTCATTCTGAGAAAGCAGTTTTTTACCAAGAAGCAAATTTTGCAGGAAAAAAATACATGTGCTCAACCCTAGATATTTAATTGGTTGAAAATCTGGCTGCCGAGTTACTGAATCTGGAACCTCATAATGAACAACTAGCAGAGGATGAGAAATATTGAGGACATTCATACCATAAATATGAAAACTATAGGGATGGATAGRGATTATACTTCTGCATTTGTATAGACAAGTATTTCATGTAAGTTTTCTGGGACCAGGAATCCAAACCCAAGAATTACTCCCTAGTAATGCTTGTAGCACATTGATGGAGTTTAAGCATAGGAACAACCATTCCCAGCTCAGGTCTGATCTACTCCTTTGTGTTTCACAACCCAGTAAAGAAGACCAAGTTCAAACACCTATTTCTGCCACAGAAATGAACCTCAGGTCCCCAGACTGCTCTTTTGGAAGACCTGCAGCTGCAGATGCACTGTCATGCAGATGACCTGAGGCTCAATACTGGAGGTGCATTATTTAATTTTTAAACAAAGGTTTTTCTCTGTTTTTTACTTTGYCACTAGAGGAAAGTTTCCTTCATATTTATATGTTAAAGATCTTGTATTCTAACCCATCTGATCTCAGGAGAGGGTTGGAAGCTTTTTTTTCAGTTGCTCTGTAAAAATTATTTCCTCCAGAACAATTGTCCTGTCAGCAGTGTAGTCAGCAATATTACACATATATTTTGTTTTTCCTTCACTCCCAATGCTATATAGYGGTACATTTTTGGAGCAATCTCCTCTATAAATCTGCTCTCTTCACTTCTAGAAAAGCAATTTGCAGTGTTGTGCTTTCTTCCCAAACTTCACCAGGTAGCGTTGCTTTCTTGGTGCAAAATAAATAACAGGGTGTGATAAAGACATCTATTTTGACAGTACTGATTAACTAGTACAGCCATGTCCCTTCCAAGTAGCAGCTCCTTTTGAGTGAGCAATCCATTTCAAATGGTCTTTGGTCTTGTTGCTCTGCTGTGTAATCCGTTTTTTGTTTGTGTGTGTGTGTATGGGCTCTTGAATCATAGCCAGCTCCATTGGTTCCAAGTGATCCTTGGAAGTGTGCCAGAGTAGAAGTAGAGACAGGACAGGAAAATTACATGTTCTTTTTTTTTTTTTTTTCCCAAGAATTCTTGTACAAATCAGGATCCTTCTCAGAGAGTGCAGGCCCATCACCACAGCCATTAGGATCTGGTTCAAAAGAATCAAAAGGCTGCAAGCAAATCCATTCTATGTATCCATTACTATGGAACAAGGATCAGTAATTATCTGTAGTTTTAAGGACAGCCCAACGACACAATTGCTTCTATCTGCACCAGCCTTTTGAGTTCTGTCATCACATTCCCAGTCACTACCTGAGCTGGCTGTCCCTGCAGTGGCAGCTGCCTTCTACCACCACGCTCCTTGCACTTTGTTGGAAACAGGGCAAAATTAGTTAATAAATTTCCATCCTACAGAACTAGCTTTAAAGCATTTGTTTCTAACTGTGGATCCATCTGAAAAGAAGATCTCAGAGTTGCTTAATTACCTGCAGAAAGATCTACTTGGCCATTGTATGATTTCCGCTGTCTTTTGACCGTGARTGCCCCAGGGTGTCTGTAGGGCTGCTACTACTGCAGCTATTTCAGTCTTCAGACGTGTTCATGAGATGTGGGTCTGGGCAGAACCAAAAACTCCTGTGTAGAGGACTTGCAATAAAATCAAGGCAGAGTGTATTGGTGCCAAATGGTGGATATGTATTTCTGGAAGAGAGAGAAATACTCTCTTCAGCATTAAGGCAGGTAGATTTGCTCTGGCATGAAGCACAGCAGGACATACAATGTGCTTAGAGCTAAACAATTTCAGGACTGTGTGCACTCTGGAGTGTACTGCAGAAAGTCACCTCTTTACTGAGAAGTTTSTCTCTGCTTTGGGGAATTTTTCTAATTATTTGCATAACAATTCTGGAAAAGCTCCAGTGCTCAGGCGCATAACCTCCTGTAATRGATTTACTTGTAATTTTTCCCTTAGTCTCTGATGATTTTGTACTTTTTTCTTTTTACATTGCACTGTAGCCTATTCTCACTGTCATCCCATTCTGGARCATCCCATACTTTTTATTCTGCAATTTATGCGCTGCAAATAAAGAGTGCTACAACAATKTTGAGGCCTAATGGGCAAATTCTGCCTCAGCTACTGGCTTTCCTAGGGCTGCCTGCACCATAGATCCTGGTAAAATCAGGAGTAGATCTGAGAATGAGGATACGTGACTGAAGTAATACTGAAGTCAAAAGTTMCATTCTAATGCCAGGGACAGCAAGTACTGCTTCTTTGTCCAGATAATGGGAACAGCGCACCTCTCTCATCACTCTCACAGTCTTGGAAAGGGGAGGCTTATAAAACTGGAAGATGTCATGTAGGAGTAGGAAAGTCTCCATGACCCATCTAGAATTTCACTTGAGTGAAATTCTTGAGTATTTTTTGTCAGTCTTGTTTTATAGTGGTTGAATGGATTACTGTGGTCTTGTGCGTCTGTCAATAGTCTTGAAATCAGCTTTCTGTGAGCCCTGGTTCCAGCTGAAGATCTCTCCAGCTGATTTCCAAGGTCATGGCTAGCTATGCCAAGGATGTGCTCAGAAGAGAGCTCTGGTTAGACTTAACTGAGCTCCCTTAGCAACCACAAATAATTTCTCCACTGATCCTCTGTGTTAAAGGAAACTTGGTTTGAAGATTAATTTCGGCTTCTCCTTTTCCCAGAGAGTTAAAGGTCAGTCCCCTGCTGATTCTGGTTTGACTGAGCCTTCAGGTCATTCCTGAATAGTCTTATAACTACAAAGCAAAGTTTGAGTCCTTGGGAGCAAAGAAAATTGCTGCAATGCAGATCAGCAACATAAGAATATCAAGATGAAAAATGACAGCCCCAGAGTAATTTCATTAGTGTTGTTAATACTCAAGAGGGCTGAGGGCAGAATTTGTACCAACCTCATGCATCAGAGTAAGATTAAAACTGAATATCTCAAGCCACATCCTGTGGTGATAGAGAGGAAGGAGCAGTTCTCCATTATGTGTGTACTTGGTAGGGGAGCCAAAAGGGTTGTTGTCTCTCGTTAGTTCCAATGGGTAATTCTAGCCCCATGGTGTGACAATTATTTCCTCTGACCAAGGAAAATATCCAGCCTGGATCCAGCCATTCTCCTATATTTTCCTGGATCTCAGGAGAGCTTTTAGTTCCTGTGACTCTGTAACCCCTTATTCTCACATCTGCAAACAGTTGAGAGAATAACTTTGGATGTATGTTCAACAACTCTGAACTTTTAGCTTAGTTCTTGCCTGTCACCCTTGTGTGCAAAGAAATGCAGAAGGAAGGGAGAAAGGAAGTTTAAGAGAKTGAAGAAAAGGTCAGCATAAAATGAAAAGCAGTGCAGGACTATGGGTGGGGCAGCAGATGGAAATGAGTCATTTTGTGTCTCTCAGAGGCTGTACTAGCCCAATTAAATGRCAGCCAGCTTATTCTTACCTTTGCAGCTTATATGGGTTTAGGCTTGGGATTTCTTGGTCCAGATCTTGGGACGATAAGTTTCTTTCTGCAGGCTCCCACTCTTAGCTGGAGAAGCTCGATGCCACTGTACTACAAATAAATAAATTATTATTACCAGTGCCAATGCTTAGATAATGATCTGCATGGCCTCTACTCTGAGAAGATGGTTTTTCCTATGAGGAGTTYTCTCACCAATATGAATGTCCTTTCTCCTTGTTTGCTTCAAATTGCTTCCATGAACTGAGCCCTTGAATTATCCATGAGGGGCCTAACTGTTCGTCATGCAGGTTGTGCTGTGAGGAATAGTTTGTGCAATACAATGCAATGGGGTAAAGCAGATAAGTATGTAAATGCAACARCTACTCTTGGGCTGGAGTTTCCATTCCTCTCAGTTTTTAGAAGCAAATGAAGTYGTCCATTCATGGCAGGCAGAAAAGCAAGTGTGTTGCTACATCAAGCATGAGCTTCTAAAAGAAKTGTAGAATAATTKATATTGGAAAGGACCTTAAAGATGGCAAAGTCTAGCTGTTAACCCATCGCTGCTACATCCATCCCTAAACCTGGTCCCTGTGTGCCACACCTGCGCATCATTCAAATACCTCCAGGGGTGGTGAATCCACCACTTCCCTGGGAAGCCTATTCTAGTGCTGGTCCACCCTTTCAGTGAAGACATTTTTTCTAACATCCAATCARAACTTCTCTGAAGCTCTTGTTTGTTCTTTGGGAGTAGAAACCAGCACACCCCACTGCCTAAAACCTTCCAGGGTGCTGTAGAGAGCAGTGAGGTCYCCTGTGAGCCTCCTTTTCTCCAGACTAAACACCCACACCTCCCTCAACTGCCTCTCAYGGGACTTGTGTTCCAGAGCCTTCCCCAGCTCCACTGCCCTTCTCTGGACTCACACCAGCCCCTCAATGTCTTTATTGCAATGAGGGGCCCAAAACTGAACACAGGATTTGAGGTGTGACCTCACCAGTGCCCAGTACAGGGGTACAATCACTGCCCTGGTCCTGCTGGCCACACCATGACTGATACAGTCCAGGTGTCATTGGCCTTTTTGGTCACCTGGGCACAGCTGGCTCGTGTTCAGCTGTCGATCAGCACCCCCAGATCATTTTCTACTGGGCAGCTTTCCAACCACTCTGCCCCAGCCTGTGGCATGGCTGTGCAGAACCTTCCTACCCTTCAGGAGATCCCACTAAACACTTGGTGTTATCTGAAAATTTKCTGATGGTGAAAGCGTTCTCTTCATCTGGATGGATTCCAACTTACGCCTCTTTACATTACTGAGCTTTGCACACAGAGAGAAAGGCACACATTAAAATACAAAACTTTACTTGGAGGGTTCCTTAGCTTTCCTGAAATTGAAGCTTCCTATAAAAAACATTCCCCAAATTCCCATCTTAACTTGACCAAATTTAAAGGTTGAGCCAAACTGCAGGGAAGTCAATGGAAAATTGCCTGTTTCAACTTAAAAGGTTGAACTTAAGTCTGTTCAACTTAAAGACTTTGAATTAGGCCCTGGATGATTAAAGAGCTTTCTACATTGGCTGATCCTTTAGGACTATTTCATGARAGCAATATTCAGTCAAAGTTAAGTGGTTTTGAAACACTCCCCCCAAAGTTTTCTATCTCAATAAAACAATAAAATGGTATCCCTCTAATTCAGAACAGTGGCTCTCTGATAAAAGGCCAAGCCAATTCCTTAACCTTTGGATCATCAAGTTAAAAACAGCAATACTTTTGTGTGTATGAGGGTGTATATGCAGCAAGATTCGTGAAATGAGTTGCTTTCTTTTTCATGAGGGCAACTTCTGACAATTAGGAAACAATTAGATGTCAAGCTAATTAAAGTAGCTTTTTTTTTTTTTTTTCTTTATATAAAACAAACATTATGTTCTGAAGTGGTTCCAATATATTCAAAGCACTGAAATTGGGTCTGAAAGAAAGGACTCACATCTGCCTCTCAAGGTCCACTCTCCCTAAAAACTCATGAATAATCATTGTCACCAGCTTATCACTGTCAGATTAGGGGCTTAGTATTACATTTTATTTAAACCTGATCCAGATGGCTGCCAAGAGATTTTCAGGCAAATGAACTGTGAGGCAGACTATCATCAAGGAACATTTTGCTGTTTGTGCATACAAGTGTGCTCTAGGCCCCCAAAGGAAGTTGCAAAGATGACAAAATATTTTGTATTTTAGTTTTTTTCTTTGGCACCTGTGAACTTAATCTTCATCTGCTGCTCATCACTATTATTTTTCTGAAGGCAGAGGAACATTGTCAATGGCCCATCCTTCATCAAATATTTAATTTACTTGAATCTACCAAGTCATCCAATTAACAAAATAAAGAATAGGAGCAGGAGTCATGAAGTTAAACATGCCTTTCTACACATGCAGTGGCTTTGCAAAATTTGACATTCAAAAATACCACCTCAGCATACCTAGAAAATAATCTGTTTTCTTTTGTGTACTTTTTGTGTTTCCTGTTATTCAGTGGATCTGCTCACCTGTAACACGTCTACAGTAAAAGAATTTCCCATCATTAGAATATGGAGAGATTTCTTTGGTAGTGAATGACACAAAATTGCACCTCTGTTTGCAAGTCTTTAATAGAGGAGGAGAACTGAATACACAGCAGCCATTCCAATCGGATATCACACTATATCTAAATCATTATATACTGTATTTAAATTCTTTTTAAACAAGGCATGCGTGAATATATATGAAAGATCTGTAAACATGTAAAATAAGAAAACAGTTCACTTTCATTTATGTAATATTTTAATATATATTTATGCCATGTTTTAATTTTGTATTTTATTTCAATATTAAGTGATATCACCAGTTCCAAGCCCACCTCAGGAAATGTTTTGTCTGCAAATAAACAGTTGTTCCAAACCTCTTTTTTTTAAATTAAATAATTCCATTTGGGGAAAAAAAATCAGTTAAGGAAAAAATTGGGTTTTTTCTATTTTTTAATTTTTTAATTTTGTTTTTTAAAAGTTACATTTATTCATTTCTGTTGCATGTTTAGATTAATTTTTATCTCAAAAAGAAACCTCTATTATTTGATTGCACTGGAAGTAGGTGACATCTTAATTGAGAAAAGAAAACCTTTCTATCTGTGCTAGCTAATTAATGTAAAAAATTTCCAGAGGAAAATATCTAATCTCCTACATCTTCTTATCCCACATCAACAATAGTATCCATCAATCCATTCTGAGATTGTCATGCTAAAAAATAATGTAGAAAGAAGCTTCTCTGTGAAAATAAAAAACAACTTAGAAAAGTAAATGAAAATTCTGTAATGAAACTTTGAATAAGTTATTTTTTTCCACAGTTCCTAACATAATCAATTTTSAGGATACTGATTTAATTTTTCATCTGAGGTGGAATAAGTTTCCCATGAAAGCATCTGTGCTTGATATTTTACTGTGGTAAAGGCCAACACAAATCCCTTGTGATTCCTGTGACCTTCAGACTTGAAATTATCTTGTACTTAGAGTATTATTTTCTCTCAAARAATAGGTTGAAATTTTTTAAGTGATGGAGGGACACAGACTCATTAACATTAATGGTGACTATGWATCTCAGGCCCCTAGACAGTTTTGAAAATCTCAGCTGCGGGTGTCAGATTTGTTATTTTATGATGAACTACTGTAGCAGCATTGCATTTGTACAGATAATGGAGTCATTATCTAATCATCATCGTTCCATGTTTCACACTCTGCTTGAACTCATGTAWTAATGATTTTCTGCATGATAAGTGCATTTTTAGATATATTTGAGAGAGCATATGAGGTCTATGGCACATTCTGATGGCTACAGAAATCCTGGGACAGTGTGAGTATGAAATCCTTGATGGTATCCAGCCTCAAATAATAATTTCAATTCATGATATCAAACAGCAAGGCACAGTGTGTGGGAATGGAAAATAGCACTTCCTGGAGTATGGAAACAGAATGGGAAAAAAAATGACARTACCCCAAAAGAGCAGCACAGCAAATGCCCACACTTTGACCCCACAGTCCTACTGCAATGGACAGTTCAGCAATGCACTCCGCCCCCTGTTTATTAACTCAGGAAGAACCGAGGGTGATGGAGGGACTACAGAGCAACTGTGACACTTGGCTCCTTGTATGAAACCAAAAKTTGAAAGGACACCAACAGGTGTAAGTGGTGTATGGGTTTGGTTGGCCGAGGGGAGAATGTCAGGAGAGTGTGACTTCAAGGAGACATGCCCAGCAACTTCTAAAAGTCAAACACCTTTGCCAGCCCTTAAAGTGACTCACCTTCCCATGAGAGAAGGTGGCAGAGCTGGAGAACTTGTTAAGAAAAAAATTTTTCTTATTATAGTGAAAACTGGACAGCAACTTGTGCCACATGGAAGCACCAGTGAAAGGGGGACCATACAATCATCTTTGCAGCCCTGGTCTCCTCTCAAACCCAACATAAAGAGCCACAGTATTGCATTTAGAATGCAGATTGCACCGCTGCCTTCAAAAACTGGCTTTACAGTATGGGCTTCTCTTTCTTCTGTCACATGCTATATTATGTTGTGTTTTGTCCTTTTATCAATAAAATAACAAAGTCCATAAGTTATCAAAGGGTATAATGTAAATTAAACTAGATTTTCACTTGTTTGTGGCTTTCTAAGGGTGGTTATGGCTTGTGTCACCTAGTATCATCTGTTAYTGATCTCATTGTGGAAAAAATGTCATTCATGGTGTTATTGCAAAAAAAGTGGAGAGAAAATTTGAAATAAAAGGCAAGCATGGCAATTGTAGACACAGCAATAGAAAACAACTCTGCCGTGAGTAAATTTAGCCACTCCCCTCCATTCAAACAGCAAACCTTACAATGGTGTCTCTTCCTCATCGATTAAGGCACAAAATTTCTGTCACTGCCTTTCATCTAGTTTGGTATTTCTGTCCCTCCCTCTGAGATCTTGAATGATTCTGTTCTTGTCTTCATTTCCAGCCTGGCCTCAAATCTTGTGGGTCTGGCCATCTCAGTGGGTCTCATTGCACCCATATGAACCCATAGCTTCACCAGGGCAGGTTTTGGGGTAGACAAATTTGAGTGCAACTGTGAGTGTTTGGCAAGTAATTATAAACTATGGTGTGAAATCCACTGTCAAATCTGGTTCTTGGTTTCCAAAAGTGGTAGAATACTTGAAAGGTAGGATGTAGCTGCTGACAACGTTGTTCATTTCTATGCATAACAGATTTAAAGGACACCTAATTTCTGTTGGACTGCACAGACAGAGGTTGCTGTCCATCCTCAAAAGCAGAGCACTGACAGGGTTTGACATTTCCCTTCATCTGGTACAAGGATGATGCTCAGTCCTTCCCTTTTGGGGCTATTTGTGAAACTTGGTTCTTTTTCAAGTCAGTCTGGATAAGCACTGCATTGGGCGGGGCAAATTTTCTTTCTGCTCTGAGTTGTGAGGAGAGAGCATCAACAATCTCAGAACTCTGAAGTACTCTTCAGTCAGAAATAACTGCAACTTTCTTGCTTAGCACCTCTCAGGACTTGAAATGTACTCCTTCAATGTCAGGAGAGAAATGCTGTGCTAGCAACACGTGCCCCAGCATCAGAATTTGAAGGTGATATCTTTCTTTTCATCACCTCAGCTTTTCATGCCCGCGTTCATACTCTCATTTATGCGATGGGGAATCCCTGCTAAGCACACTGAGTGAAATCCCAGGCAGTATGTTTTCCTTGTGATTAGTTTGAATATCAAACAGCTGTCTCAATGATATGTTGATGTTAGCAAAAGCAATATCTGACATTTACAGAGCAACCTGCAACCTTAAATATTTTCTTAGAATTGTGTAACAGGGAGGAATAGTTTTCTCTTAACGAACTCAGACTATGAAATGAAACCCTGTTACACTAAGGCATGGAGACCCAGCAGAGTGTCACTCACCTTAGCTCCACCCTTCAGTTTGGACACAATTCCTGGTAGGAGTTCACCACCTTTTTTATAAGATTCCATGGCCACTCATTCTCTCATTCCTTTGCRTTGCATTCAAAATGGGGAAATCCCTACTGGCTTTTTTGACAAAACCTACTTGGTTTTCTTATGAAGAAAATTTACCCTGGAAGAAAAGGTCCTATGGGATTACTAAGCAAAAACATGYTGATACAGCCTCTAACCAAACAAGTCCTCAAATTTCTGTCTGCCAAGTATTAAAACTGAATCCTACTGCTACATCTTTTTCCTAGGCTTCAGCTCTTGAACCCTGTTGAAGGAGAAAACAGGGATAAACGTTTAATTTGATCTGGTAGAACAGCTCTTCTGTTAGTTAACATTGATCCATTTTACCCCATTCAAATGCATTCTTCCCCAGAATTCCAGATGTCTGTTTATAGAGGAATTATAAAATCAGAAACAGGGAACAGATTGCTCATCTGTGTGAAAGCTGTGAATGTTACAGCTATCTAACTAATATTTTTTCTCCTCTGAATTTTCTCRGGAAAGGTTTGCTTGGCCCAGCCAAAGATGGTATATTATCTATAGATATCTGAGTATGATTCAACTCAAGTGACATTAATTATTTAAGGTTAGGTGTCCAGTCTCAAGTCCTCATTTAGACCCTCTATGCAGTCAGAAGGATAGGCAGACTCCTCCTCTCTAAGGGACAACCATCCATCTTATCCAGTGACTCATTAGGGAGCCCAGAGTGTAATTCGGGCTAAATGACTTATTTCTGATGAGCTAATAATAGGTTACATTAATTTCCTCCACTCTCACTGCAAAAACACAGTTTTCCATGAGAAAGGAGGAAGGGAGGGTATGCCAGCCTGGACCCTTGTTTTGCTCATTAGATGGAGATACCTGTCAAATCTCAGCATTTCACCTTTTYCCCCAGTATCATCACCCCAGTCAGGAGATGTGACAGTTTCTGATTGTCTCGCACAGTTTGGTTTGTACTGCTCATCTGTGTCCAGCCCGTGATGGCTGCAGTTTGCATCCTGCAGGACAGCCAGGCATGCAGGCTCTGATTCCAGATAATGCACTGTTTGCTATGCTGATGCACAGAGAGAAACAGCAGCTCCTCAGGTGTTCTGTCTCTCTATTCCCAAACATGAGGGAGACAACAAGGGGTAAAGGACCTGTCAGTTGAAACAGAAGAATTAAATTTGTAACAGAAGAATGTCTTCAGGCAGTTGTTTAGACATAAAACTAAGATACCACAGATTCACTTTACCCTCTGCTGCAAACAGCAGAGCAAATTAGGCAGCTTTGTCCTCATTGGTGAGTTTATTACCTAACGCCTGGAAAGTGAATATCAAAGATGCTGTTGTTGCCAAGCAACTGCCTGAGGATGGCAGCGGTCAGAGCACACACAAGGACTCTGTTAGAGGAGCATTTTACAGTGAAGGCCAGCTCCACTGACCATTGTGTGCCAGGGYGTGCGATTCACAGGGTGGCTGGCTRTGTCCTGGRGATCACATAGCTCCTTTCTGGTYATGATATGTCYCTGACAGCCAGGGAAGGYAAACTGGAGACAAACAGAGTACCAACCCTCTGACCAGCATGGTGGAAAAAGGAAATCTTGCAGTCAAACATGGTGTGACCTTCAAAGTGCCCTAAATGCAAGACGGAGCTCAGAGGCTTGGCAAGTGTTAGTGGAGGTATGAGAAATTTAACATACCCAGGGCAAATCAYTGCCTCAGAGCATGGCTGGCAGGAYGTGCCATATGTCTGTATACGTACCTCCCTAGCCCTCTAGAACTGGGTGTTTTCCAGGAGGCAAATGGTTAACTGGGAATGGCTCCTGAGCCAKGAATGGCTCCTGGTCTAATGAATCGTTGTTGGGGATCATTTGGGAGACTGCTGGCCCTGGACAGGTGCACAGCCAGGGCTGCTCAGTTGGTACATGTGAGTGTTTTCTAGTGCCCAGGAATGCTTCCTGAGACTGATTTGTTAGCACAGGGGCAGCCCATTGACACTGTGGTGATTTTTTGCATTTTTTTTATATATGTTTTACATATTCTCTATATTCTTAGCACACATATCTGTAGCTTTTGTAGCCTATTATTGTAACTTAGTTCCAGTGTTTTTCTAGGCAGAAAGACTAAACATTCTGAAAGCCTCCCAGCTGAGGGCCTGAAGCCCCTAAGCTATCTTGGTTCTCCATAGAAACCAAGGTTGAAACCAGCTCTTCAAGAGGTAAACAGGGCTCAAGCCTCATCTGAGGGGGGAGACTCTAGAAGCTGSCAGAATTGAGGGACATTACTTCATCTATTAAGCTTCTTATTARGGAATCTTTGTTAGATATGCTGATTTGCAAAGTCTATAAAAATTGTATACGTGTCACATGCAGTGTGTGCATCTTTGGCATTTTCCACCTTGATGAATTGTGAACCTAAGGATCCTTAYTAAAAGAGGTAAACCCTTTTTTATCCCCTTAATGATATCTGGCTCATAATTCTAGGAGCAGAGAAAAGGCATCACCATGATGATGTTTTCTCTGTATTTCTCATCCAGGTTTTCATCTGTAGAGCGGTGGAGTCCCAAGCCCTCCTGTGTCCTTCTCAGATGGCTGTTAAATCCTGACAATTTCCTCCTTGACTGAGCAGTGCCATGATCTTTSGGGCTGCTTTGTTTAATGCCTGGTCAGACACAGCAAGAGTGAATTGCCCCAGCAGAGACCCTGCAAGAGCACCCCTCTGCCAGACACGAGGCTCTTGCACTGCCCATGATTTCCCTGGAAATAACAAATCACATGACCCAGGGAAACTTATTTAATATCCCACCCCAAATGGATGCCTCATCAGCATGCTTGCAGTATTCCTTGTTTAACAGATAGTGCTGCTATTTAATCTTTGTATTACAGGAGCATCTGGAGGTCTCAGCCAAGAGGCAGTATACAAATGCAACGTGAAAGACAATTTCTTTTCAAAGATTTAACATTGTAAGCAGAAAAGCAGCATTGCAGAGTGATTTGCTCCAGATCCCACAGGGGAGTRGTATCARAGCAGCATCTCCCATCTATTTTTTYGACTGCTAAAATAACACCGTTGATGGAACCTTTACACACATAAATAAAGAATACACCAAAGAATAGTGTTTACTTTCTGAAAGAATATTTACAATAGCCCTAAGAAGAAGGGTTAGAGAAAAGTTGTCCAAAAAAAWATATAGGTAAAAACATCACTTAAAGCAGATACATTAATAAGACTTCAATTAATACCCTCTAAATATACTTCTTTAAAGACTGCTTCATGAAAACCTGATGAAATAATTTTTTATTGATTATATGTACTGATATTTCTRAATGAAGTAGTTGAAACTTTTTTCACTTAGAAATGAAGATAACATGAAACCAAATGACTATATAAATTCATGTGTGTTTTGCCAAAAGACACATGCCGAAAAATGCATTAGAAAACAATAAACATACTTGACCAGGTCAATTTGTAGATCAAACTTCTCATTTTTCCTTTCAGAACTGTTCTTAAGAATGATTTATATAAACTTAAAATGGTCATGACTTTTTTTTTTTCCTGTAAGTTAACTAAAATGCAGAACTAAAAAAAAAATTTACTTTTTTTTTCCAAAATTTTTGCTTTCCTGAAAATAATTTGTTGCTGACACTAAATGCACTGCATTTTGACCTCATGTATTTTATAGGATACTCTTTGCAGAACTGCTCTACCCATTTTGAAGCAGACTTTYTATGTCTCACATTCAATGAATGTTAATGCTTTTCTGAGTGTTTTACTGTCTTGGTTCATAAAGATATCTCTAGTAAGGAGAGAATATAAACATGTGTTTCAAGTAGGGTGCCTGTTTTGARAAGRTTTCCTGAGCTGATCTGAGTCCAARCAACATATTGTCTTTCTGCATTATATTGTATCTCTGATTAAATTCTAATTCACATAGTCACAGAAAATTGCATTGTGCTCACAACGGTGTCATCTTCAAGTGAAACCCTAGCATTTTTTGTTGGACCCAAAAGAGAATGCTAAGGTTGTCCAATGCCATCTGAGGTTAAAATGGGAGCCTTACGTAATCAGGGACATTTGGATCCATCTCTGATGCTTGGATGGCGCTGAARGTGCTCTTTGACTGATGAAGCTGCTCTGTAAGGTAGCAATGAATCTGTTAATAAAATCACAAAACATAGCCTGGGAGCAAACTCTTTTATTCCTCTGAATAACAAGCCCTTTAAAGTTTATAAGCTGGCAGCAACTCATCTGGCATGTAATATCTTTGGCAGGAGCCTGGATATGCCATTAGAGATAAAAAAACCCTACCAAAGTCACTCTGCTGGCATGGAGTGGGGTGGTCATAAAAACTTGCAACTTTGTTGAACAGTCTTAGACATGGTTTTCTTTATTGGTTTATTAACTTTTCTTTTTTCAGAATATAGCAAAGTCTAYTGACTGCACATAGAAATAAACAGTAATACATGCATTTCACAATCAGGTGAAAATCCAAAACCGCCCCCATTCCAGCAAACATGTTTAACTTCCGGTGGTTTGGTTGCAATTCAGGGAACTACTCACACTTAGAAAAAACATTTATTTGAGCAAATGTTTGGAAAAGACAGAAAGGAATGARTTGCATAAGAAGCAATTTACTCAAAGCTGCAGAGAATGCTACCAGAAAAAGCAACAGGCACCATTTTTGCTTTGAATATCCTGTTAACATGCTGTTCTTTCATCTAGTTGTCTCCTCTAACTGATGGGGTTTGGTCTGGATACATGATGCTCTACACGAAAAGAAACATGGAAGAAAAGAGAGAAAAAGATTAATCCTCAGACATCTTTTACAGCGATCCTCGGTGCAAGAAAATAACCAGGGACTCTCAGCATGGAGTTGTCATAATTTGATGAAACTGCATCCACACCATTTAGGATTGTCTGTCCTTTCTGCAGTGTTCCATTGCAGTCAATGACAACCAGCACAGCCTGGGAATTAAAGACCTCTTCTGAAAATTTCCTTGAACTGTGACACAGCTTGCTTACTTGTTCTTTAATTTAGATTTGTTCTATGCTGTCAATCAAGGCCCCTGTGTGCATTCACAGYCAGGGGACAAACACCAGACTGAGTGAAACGGGGCACACAGGCAGAGGCTTCTGGCTGCTCCCAGGCTCCTGTCTTCTCATTGCACAGAGCAGGATCTTCAGAATGCTCCCACCAGCAGCAGTTGTTTTGCTGAAATTCACATCACGCAATGCTGAATGAAGATATTTCCATCAATGAATAAAATGGACCCATGTCAAGATTTCTTGGCTTCAAGTGATGGCAGAGCAACAGCAGAACAGAGCCTTTCCACTTCCAGTGCCTGAACTCCTTGACCACATTTCTTGACTCTTTCACTTGGTCCATTCAGTAATTTGGGAAATATTATTTCAGAGTGTAGCTCTTTCTTGTTTTCTTTCTGTAAAGCTATACAKTAAGGCTTGGTTAAAAAGAGAAAGCAGCTGTTAAACTCTATTATTTAMTACTGTAAAGTTTTTTTCAGAGCAGTTTTTGTCACTGGCCTTGGACATAYGAGAAAATTATGAAAATGTCCAGTTCATATATCACCATTTAACTTGTGCTAGGATACAGAGTAGGGACTTTCAGAGAAGCTAAAAATTAGCCATCAAAACTGGTTTCAGTAAAGTGATTTCCACATTTTTATTCTTTTATGGAGAAAAGAGTTTCAGAAAGTCATAAATCTCCTCTTCTAAATACTTGCACTTCAAATATCATAGAATCATAAAATGATTTGGATTGAAAGGGACCATAAAGATCACCTGGTTCCAACCCCTGAATACAGTCTAGTGTTCTTGGGAAATTGTACATATTTCTGCAATTTCATTATGTGCGATAATTCTCTCTTGCCAAGAGCTTCTATGATGAAACACTTATTTGAAAAAGAAATCATAAGACATCATAGGGGAAGATGGAACTTARTGACAAAATGTGAAGTCATAAAAATTGCTTCATTCAAGTATTGTGAAGAAAATGACAAAATTTCCTTAGGAAGATATCTGAGTTATCTGAGAACATATTCAAGAGTTTCAGGTAATTTTAAGAGGGCATATGAATATTTGTTAATAAAGGTATTTAGTTTTTGAACTGGAAAAAAAAATAATGAAACTGGATTCACATAGTTTAGTTCTGTATCAAAAGTAGAAAGATGATCAAATCATCAAAYTCCTGCTGACACAGCTGAACCAATGCTAACACAGCTGGGAATTTTTCCTGAAATTCCCTCGTGTGAAAAGGCTGCAGACACGCTCACACTAATATCTCAGAATTTAACACTCTCAGGCTTTTGGGAAATGCAATTTTAACGTAAAATTAGATCTGTATGGTGGTGCAAAACTTTGATATAGTTTAAACTAATATCCAATTTAAAACCATTTTAGATGAGGTAAATTTAAATATGAGTAAAATGCATTGCATTATGGGTAAGATAACTTTAAAAGCCACACMAATGAAACAAAGGAAACCTGTATCAATAAATTAAATGCTCTTCGAAACATTTTTCATGTCCCAAATTAACTCAGTTATTAATATTTTGATTCATTTAAGATTTTTWTATCAAATGATTTCAAGGTTATAACTAGCTTTCTCTGTTTATTAACTTTTCTTCAGCTATCAGAATCTTGATGGACCGTGCAATCTACATTGCAATTACTTCACATCTGCCTTTGCTGAAGTTTGGGCAACACTGTTAAATGCTTGTTTCTTTTAATTTATTTACCTGTGTATCTATCTCTACCTATTATAAAATTTCTGCTAGGAGTTTGACTACAAGCATAGCTTTAAGAGTTTTTAGATAAATGCTCTGCAAAAATCACTCAACTTAGAAAATTTTTAGAACAAATGAGAGAATGTTTATTTCTTGGTATAAAAAATACTGTGATGTGAAAAAGAAAAGTGACTTGTCTTAAATTTAAGATTAACTTTATCCCCTTAGCTTGAGCCTTTAATCTGTAGAAAAGCCTGGGGATTTATGAGTGTTAACAGACCTGAATTTTTTATTTCTCCTTCTTTCCTTTTACTTGTTCATTTTCCATCTGTGTGTCCCCTAAGAACCAGAGAGCAATGATTGAAAGGAAAGATAGGTGATTTATTTGATATGTCTCTATTCTGCCACACAGACAGCAGTACAGTTAAAACCAAGGTGATGGCTGATGGTTTAAATGAACATAAAATTTTGAAATTCAATGGCACTGAGTTTGCAGGAGATAACAGTAATTGGAAAGGTGCAAATTTTTACATAAGCACTATGACTCGATCATTGTGGGTCTTTTCCAACTGATAAAATTGTGCAATTCTGTAAATAATGTTAATTCCATAGATGTTAATTATATCCTGAGAGGTGAGGCACATCATTTGATGTTCAAAATTCGCAACAAATTTTCTTGCTGTCAATAAGATTGCTAAAGATAATTGTTCTAAATGTGAACTCTTTACAGTATATGCTGAAATATGTGTTTACAATTTCAATAATGTGCTTAATATTCTTTATTGAAAAATCAGCTATTGATCTGTGGTTCCCTCATTTTTCTGGTAKGTGAATTTTTATTTTAATTTTCTAGTGGAGGAAGGAACTGAGCAAAATCTTCATGAGACTCATACCCTAACTACTGGGCTGTTGCAAAAAGGTCTATTATGCAAAGAATTCTCCTCTAATGCCTGCATTTAAAGACGTTTGAGATTATTTCRAAGTGATTTTTTTTCCAAGAGAGGCCATGAGGTCCCGCATCCTAATTTAATTGAGGAGTTTGAGCTTCAAATAAAAGCTGAGGTTTCAGATAGATACTTTTGTGCTTCGTGTTTGCTATTGAAACAGCTTCCAATCCAGTAACTTTTTCTTTTCCCAATCACTCTTCTCAAGCAGTGTGCTCATATAGACAGTTTATGCCCTTACACATGGATTCCAACTGAATATTTTGCCTAAGATTTATGTTTTGTAACATTTGACCTGTAGCACTCACATTCCTTAGTGAACCTGGTCCCGAAGAGGCCATATGGCTTTTTGCTCTTGCAATTTCACTGGAGTAAATAAGAAAGTATCTCACTAAGTTCAGTGAATTTATGGTGGCATGATAGTTTTTTTAATWGAGTTGGATTAGGTCTTTCATAACAAGTGCAATTAGCACCTGCTTGATCTGGGAAAAGCAATTTAATAACTAATGAATGTTGGAGAGAGATGTGGTAGAAATGTAAATGCATTAGAAATAGATTCACTCGAAAACAAACGGGCAAAAATGACTTAGGGGAGGAAAAAAAATCAATGTAAAGACAATAATGAAGTATATTTAAATGTTAAAAATGGGTTTTTTTCTGAATTGTATTTTTTGTAAACATGCAAAAAAAACCTCCTTCCTCTTATGTCTTGTATTATTTGCTTATTTGGATCATCCTGAACTATTGTAGGCTTCTTCCACTGAAAGATCCCTTAGAAAAGCAACTACAAGCTTCAGTTTGTCACTCAATAGATGTGAGGAAAATGCAGGTGGGAAATCCCAAGCTCATAAATTGCAGCAGTAAGGGGGGGAAAAAGAAAGCTTTTTCTTAATTGTTGATTTTCCCATGTTTGAGCTCATATATATAGAAAAACAGAAAGTTTGACTATGGCTTTAGATTAAGGAAGTATCCAGAAAACCAAAGGAAGATAACATTCGAAAAATCAAGTACCCTCTTTGGCATGAACACAAAATGTTTTTAACTAATTATTTTCAAACTGAACACATGAAATATATCCTTCTCCTAAAATAAATGTTTCTAATCCTCACCACAAAGTTGAAAAGAATATGAGAAAAGAAAGAGGGTGGGAAGGGGGAAGAAACAGGGAAAAGTGAGGCAGAACATCTTTGTCTAGTTAAAGCAAAATAAAAGATGAAATGAACTTTCTGTTACAGCCTCAGTGACGCTGCTTTTGCAATTCTTTTTTGAAATGGAAGAGATAATTGCATTTTCAACTTTGAACCCTTGCCATTCATTTCTGTTCTGTGACCTCAATAGTCTGATTGCCAGCCTGTTGAGGTACCAAGAGCAAAACAGTGGCAAATGACACAGCAGAAATCAAATTGCATGAGTCATTTTTTTTAATTTCCTTTATGTTCCTTATATAATTCTGATGGCAGCAGAGTTAAAGTTAATGAACAGTAGTAAAAGCATCTGCTGAAGCTGTGTCAGATTCACCTCTGTGTTCACAACTGCAGCGCTGCAAAATTTATCCAAGGTCTCTTTGAAACAAGTTTTTAAATGAGGTGAAAAGTACCAGAATTATACAGCTCATGAAGGAACCATATAGTGTTGYGGTACCATAAATAAATGCTGACATTTCCTCACTAGTAACTAAAATAGCAGTGGGTAAAAACAATTGAAATTCAGGGGGTTAGAATACTATAAAATTTTTACAAGGTTAAACGAAGTGAGCAACTGGAGCGCTGTGAAATGTCCACTGTGCCTTTTACCCAGATTACTAAGGGCAAATATCACCTTCTTCCCTTCAGGGGTGCCCAGACTTTCAAAAGTAAGAGAGAAAAGCCCCACTGGATTAGTGTCTGGGCTTTGCAGCAGGAGGCATTGCTTGTACGTAATTGCTCAGTTTCATTATTCATGGGCTAAGAGCAAAGTGCTCAGGCGAAAGAAAGTGGCAAGGGCTGGGGCACTACGAGGAAGATATTTGAGATTGCATTCCATAAAATACTTTATAATAACTTATGAAAAATTAATTTCCTGAAAGAGGAAATACCAAGCATCTACTTAATTTGTGTGCATTGCTATTGTCATGTGCAATACATGCAAGGATGACCATGGGGGACCAATTCCTTTCTCRTGGGAATCACATGAGAAAGGATAGGGGGTTTTCTGTTTCTGCTTTAATTTCAGTGTCTGGTCTTGGAAATTAAGTAGTAAAACTGCCCTAATAGCTCAAGTTCCCACAAATGGTTCACTGGAATGATCATCTTTCTCCCTTGTGCCAATGTGAGCAGTGGCATTGGCAGGATAGCGGGATATTGCGACAGGGATAGGGAGCTTCTTCTGAATTTTAGATTTGTTGRTCAAGTTCCTTAGACCTAAATCCTTAAATAAAAAACTTAAATCCAATGATTCTTGCTTGTTTTCAACTGACTCATGGAGTTKGYAGTCTGAATARTTTGGTTTGGGGAAGTTGCTCACCYACATTTGCCTTGATTCTGACAAATAAAGAGAATTAAAAAGGAGCAACTAAGAGCAAACTCAGTAAAGGCTGGGGTGCATAAAATCATGTGTAGGTCTAACACAAGCATCTAAAACATTGATCTTGAGTCCCCTCTTCAGTTGCTACAAATTCCTAAAAGAGACTGGAAATCATGGACACCCACTTGCCTTTGGCTGGGCATCCATAACTCTCTTGAGCCCATGCCCAGATGTACCTCAGGTTTGAGACAAGGCATATTGATCACATTTAAATTCATCATAGTTCAGACAGCAGATTTATCAATTTCTCCATTGAAGCCTGGCTATAGACATACCAAATTGGATTAGACTGAAAATACACCAAATATTTAAACCAAGTTTTAAATATTTCTCTTCGCGCTTGTGCAAAAAAATTCAGAAGCGTTTCTCTCTTAGAGAATGTTTTAAGCTGATATTTAGGGAGGCAGAGGACATGGAGACAAAACCTAGGCTATGCACCTTCTGAGTGCTCTCAATAGGTTCAAGAGGTAGATTTTGGCTCAGACAACAGCGTCGCTGGGCCCTCCATCCTCCCTTAGAAAACACCCACCATGCTTCTAACTAGCTGAGCATACTGCATATCATCTGCAGTAGCAGCCCAGAAGGTTGAGCCAGGCCAGCTTTAGGAAGGTTCCCTGCTCAGAGGATTAGTTTAAAATGCTAGAGGAACATAGAGGCATAACTTCAGGTGAAAGAGGGATTGGAAATAGCCATGTTCTGTGTTGCATGATGGGAGACGAGGTCAATCTGTGTTATCTTGATATCACTGCCTTTCTTGTGCATCAGCACTGGGCTGCCCTGAGAGAGAAAAAAAAAAAAAAAAAAAAAAAAAAAAAAAGAAGCCATTTCTATTCAGCTTCTTTTAGGAAAGGTCACAGGCTCTTTGCTTTAATGAATTCGAGAGAGGTGTAGGCATCTGAAATGGGCTTTATTTAGGAGATTACTCTGCTCATGAAGTGTTCCTGGTAAAGTGTTACAGGCAATTCCCTGTTCAGCCTTGGGAATTTCCCTTGGAGAAAGGGCAGATTATTTTGAAGACTTCTCAGATGTACCTTATTTCTCTTGAAAACTGTGTAAGAAGCTGAGGAGTTTGCCTCAGTGCTCTGGATTTCAGCTCTAGGAAGGCCAAAGGACCTCTTTCTCTGCCAAAGCTCATGGGTGTCAATGTAAATCCTGTTTCAGATTTCTTTCTGGCTTTGTTTATTTTAAAGATCAAGGCTTTTGGCTAAAAATATCTAAAAAGTAACTAAAAACTGTGCATCATACAGAATACAAATTGCACGTAATTTATAGCCTTCAGAGTGACAGCAAAGGAAAATAAACAGTTTTATCTTTATCATGGTCATGATTATTCGAGTCTGTGGAGAGAATACAACCCTTTCAGGTGCCRAGACATTAGTGTCAGTAATGGGTGTGCAATGCAGAATATAGATAGCAGAATTCTGGATAGCAGAATGCTGGGGTGCTCTTGGGGCTCACCAGACCACCCTGTGGGGTGGCAAGGATGAGATCACACTGCCTTTTAATTCTCATGGGTTGGGAGCTCCTGGGAATGCAGCTGACCTTGTGCACAGGTCACAGCTGATCAAATGTGCACTGTGGCTGGTGTTTGCTGTAGGTGGAAGGTTGTTATGGGAGAGGAGGCAGCAGACAAGCAAGGAGTTATGGCTCTGTTGCTGCAGGGGTCAGGGATCTCCAGCTCTCTGCTCTGCACRCTGCTAGTCCTTGCAAACAAAGTGCCTCATGCAGGAGCCTGGAAATTATAAAGGTGATGACATTTTTTTTATCTAAAATTCAAAAAGAGCTCATTTTGGTTTGGAAATTCCTCCAAAACTCATATTCTTACTGTAAAGACTTCCTATGAAAACTGGAACTAACTAGCATTTTTTGAACCATGACAATAATAAATAAGAGACTGTTACTTGCATTTTTATATCCCCTCATCCCAAATTTTCTGGATGCAGCATAAGCATTAATTAACTCATAGCCTCATGATAGCACTGAGTTATAGCTGTTTAACAGATAGATTGATACCAAGAGGTTAAACAACTGGGTTATTTTCACAGAGGGAATGACTGCACAGCCAGTGATGAAAAGATGCCAGAAATTCTGGCATTATGTACTTCTAAATCACTGTGCATCATTCAGAAGACACTGATAAATATTTGCTTTCCTGAACACCAAGACACACTGCCCTTTCCTTAAAGTAATGCAGWGTTACCCACTCAATAGTTGCATTGTCTCCTGTAATTCTAAGACCCATGAAAGGATATGACTGTGAAAGACATCAGGAGGACATTTGGTCCATTTCCCCAGATTAGTCATTCCTGATATCTGTTATCCTGATACCTGACTGCTGTTTTTCAGCAGTATGATGTCCTTAAAACCCTCTAATATTAGAGATCCCCAACTTTCACCTGTAAAACCTTTTGAATTATTATCTATTCCCAAATTTTTCAGTACTTTTCATAAAGTCTGACCCACAAGTTTTCTGTAATTTAAAACTGTTGCTTCTCATTCTATGGTTTGTTTCCATGAGCACCAGGCATTCCTCCTCATCCTTTCATAACACCTTTCACACACTTGAAAACTGTTATTCTCCTCCGCCTACTCTTCTTTGCACTCCTTTGATCTCAGGGTCACAAAGCCTTGACTTGTGCTTGTTATTGAGTCTCTGCAAACCTTCTCTGGCTGGTCCAACTTTCTAGAAAGTTATTGCCTGAAACMAAACCTGAGGCATGCCTGAGGGAGACCCGATCACCTCATGCATCACAATAAAAGCATCTGTTTGGCTGCAGGACTGCTGCCTTGTTAGTTGTTCCTTGTCTTCCATTCCTGCAGACAGTAATTTCTATCTGAGTCCACCTGAGATTTCATAGAATCATGGAATTACAGAATGGCTTGGGTTGGAAGGGRTCTTAAAGATCAYCTGGTYCCAAGCTCCCCACCATGGGCAGGATGATCTTYMCTTAGACCAGGKTGCTCAAGGCCCCATCAAACCTCGCCCTGAGCACTTCCAGGGTTGGGGCATCCACAGCTTCTCTAGGTAGTCTGTTCCAGTGCCTTTCCACCTTCTGAGTAAAGAATCTCTTCCCAACATCTAATCTAAATCTCTTCTCTATCAGTTTAAAGTCATTCTCCCTTGTCCTGTCGCTCCATGACTCCAGAATGTTCCTCTCTGGTTTTCTTGTAAGCTTCCTTCGCCTACTGGAAGGCTGCTGTTAGGTTTCCCCAGAGTCTTCTGTTCTCCGGGCTGGACAGCCCCAGCTGTCTCATCCTGCCTTCAGAGGAGAGGTGCTCCATCCCCGTGATCAGCTCCTTGACCCTCCTCTGGACCATTTCCACATGCTCTAGCCCATGTCTTTCTCATGCTGGGGGCCCCAGAGATGGATGCAGTGCTCCTGGTGGGGTCATTGGTTGCATTTGTTACATTTGTCTTTATTGAAYTTCATCTTGTTTTTTCAGCCCGTTATTCCAACCTGTCAAGATGATTTTCGAATTTGAATCCTACCCTCCAATTTATTCACAGGCCTTCCTAGCTTCATGTCAACTGCAAATTTAATAAGTGTATGTTCCATTCCATAACTCAGGTCACATTGCATACACTTTTAMAAGCTTTGGGAAGACTGAAAGGAACCAGGCAGGCAATGTGGCAAAAGACTGTGCTCCTGTGTACTACTCAACTATAGAAAAAGTTTGCTTTGTTTTTTCCAAATACATCTGAAACTTCCATGAGTTGGGTGCTTTTTAAAATTTTCTGATATTTTTAACTCTTCTTTATTTTTCTGAATGATTTTTTAAAATAGTAACAGTTTTTACTAGCAGTTTTTAAAAGTCTGTTTTGGGATAGAGATACGTGATGTAAAACGCTAATCACTCACATTGTGCTAGCATTTTTAATGTTGTACGGAACGACGTAAATCATTAATACAAAACAAATGTCACCAATATGACAGAGATTATCCAAAACTGCTGACACCAAGAGTCTCCAGGGGAAAATTTCTATGTGTTCATCTTTAATCAGGCTTTTCTCTGAAGCTTTCATGTAGGCTTCCACTTATGCAGGTTAGGGCATCTGCCAAAAGARTATTTTCTTTGCTGTTTAGGTTGTGCAGCAAGTGGCCATTATAACTCAGAGGAAGGAACATAAATCCTGATATGTTTGATTTGCTAGGCCCTGGTGACACCTTTTCCATCAGAAACAAAGCTTTCTTGTAATTCAGCTTACTCAGCAGGGTTCACAAAGCTGGATAATCCCATGRCTTTCAGCTGCTAAACCTATTGCAGATATTTAATATAAAATGACAAGAGCCACTGTTCTTTAAACTATTTCTTTGACACCTAAAAAAATTCTGAGTCCACTGACCCATCATGAAACAAAACTTACAACAGCATGTAATGGTATCTTTGTTGCAGATCTTTGTCACTTACATTTATGAGCAATCTGAAGTTACCTGGGAAGCAGAGGATTTAAATTGAGGTTACCTAATAATGTTGGTTTTGTTTCTCGTAAAAGGTACTGTGAAATGTGAAAACCATTCAGATCTTTAAAAATGTCTTTAACATGGGAATCAACAGATGTCAGGAAAATATGTTTCTCTTAACTTTACTAGT